>NC_054060.1:825456-990548 GCF_017639655.2 Falco naumanni | reverse complement strand
TGCTAAACCTGGCTTGGAACAGCAATGCCTATAGCCAATTAAAGCCGCCTAACGAAGGCGTGTTGCCTGCTGGGCAAAGGCGGGGAAGGCTCTTCAGCAGCCCATCTTGCCACAGCAATTAGCGTAAAAATTCACCATCAGAGGAAAATGTCTTTGAAAGCAAAGTGACTTTTCTCATTAGAAGTTCAAAGGCCAGTGATTTCCAGAAGGGACTAAGGCTTTTTCAGGAGGGAACAGGGTGTTTGGGGGGTGTAGCCATGCTGGAGGGGTTACATTCTTCTTCTTTGGGACAATCCTGCGCATGGGCATCTCCCTCAGGCACTGGGGGTGCTGCCTCGAGGACGGGGAAGGCAATTTTTTTGAGGGGGGTGGGGCTGGAGCTGCATCTCAGTCACTTCTGTGCCAGTTTGTTGATGAGAGCTTTCCACTCCGATCTCTTCTGCGTGATGTAGGAGGGGGTAAGGAGCTGCAGCAAAGGCTCCGGCCGGCCCCTGAGGTATCCCTGACACAGAGCCTCTGCGTTGCAGATCACGTACATCCCACAGTCATAGCTGTTCTGCTGGGCAGGTGCCTTCTCCTCCACAAAGGTTGCTTTGCCCTCTCTTTTGCCCAAGAAGGCCTCCAGCTTCCCTGCCACTTGCTTGGCATGGACAGAGTTGCATTTGCTGTGGGAATCATAATGGGCAAAGCACTTTTTGTCCCTGAAATAAGCCAGCAAGCTCCAGTGGGTGCCCCCAGCAACCTGGTTGGAGTTATCGTTGACAGGCAAGAACACTAGCTTCTTGTGGAGAAGGTCCAGAGGTTGAAGGAATATGGCTATTTCTTCCTGACTAAGGGCACATTTAATGAACTGAGCCACTTCAGGGCTGATAAAACAAACCTGATCGCTAAATTCTTGGAACTGGTGGTTGGCAAAGTACTCAAAGGCAAACCCGATTATGTGATCGTTAAGCCAGTTTGGGGGCTCCAGCAAGGCAATGTCCGACTGCCTCAGCAGACTGTCCATGTAACTGAGAACAACGGGGTCCATCCTGCTCAGGTTGGGGCCACAGCACTCCAGGAAACTTCAAAAGCTGAAACATAGAAAGGAAAGATGAGTTAAGGAATTGGATCACACCTGGGACAAGATACGGTGCAACAAACATCTCGAGCACCTGCTCAGTGAACAGTGAGCAAAAGCCTGTTTCCCAGACGGATACGTGCAGGACCAGCATTTGAACCATCTGCCAGATGAGCAGACAGAGGACATGCAGCTCCTCATCTGCAACGCATGATGGGTTGAGTTGGGCTCTTCTGCTGCTCTAGGAGCAGTGCATGGCTCCAATTAGATAAATATTTAATCGTTGTGATCTTAGCCTCATAGCAAAGTGATTTCAAAGCAGTTCCTGCTCAGGAGCTTCAGGCATGCCTTCAGTTCTGTGGTTCTCACAGAAACCATACGTGAGGATCTAGGAGATGTCGGCTGGTCTTTTGGCGTTTCAGTGTTTCACCTGCACAGTGACAATTGCTGTGATTCTTTGCGTTGCTGGTATTCCTTAAAGAGAATTCTTTTGGGGGTGTCTACAGGCATATGGTCCCTTTCACCTCGCAGTGCCATAGCTAGGTGCCAGATGCATGACCTGTTCCAGGAAAACCTGCTGGCCCGCCAGCACAGGAGGCAAGGCAGCGATGAGTAAAAACAAAGCAAAACAAGATCACAAACAAAACAGTTCCTTACTGTGGGGATCTTTAGGGCAAGTCTCTACCCAGCCAGTAGAGATTTCAGTAAATCAAGTACCACCGAAGCTGGATGGTCTGCAAAACACCTATCTTTTTTAAGCTCAGGTTTTAACTTGCCAAAATTTTGTGCATGACAGGAGAAAGTGCTCGTGGGTGTGCTGAGGGGTGAAGATCCCTGCAGGCTCCCACTGGTGAAGTCCACCTGCGAACAGAAGTGAGCAGTCATGCCGACCCACTCTTTCCAGTCTTTTGTCTAATGCCTAATACTCTATTTTTGTCCAGACTATGTTCTTCCCTCTTAATCTGTGCCTGTTTTCAACAAATAGAGGCTGCTTATCCTTAAAAAGGCGCCTGGGAATTCAAGTTGACTGTAGCACCTTGTCCTCCCCACCCATGTGTTCAAGGACGTACTTAAGGGACTTCAACAGGTCTCCCAGGCCAGACTTCTGAGTCCTTCCGGTTATCCGGTTATCAGAGTATCCACTAATCCTGGTCCACCAGCCGTACCCTTCCCTTTCCCAGGCTGGCGCACTTGCTGTCTTCGCGCCCCAGGGGGTCAAAGCGTGTCGGAAGAAAGATGTACAGCACACAAGGAGGCGCTGCTCCATAGCCAGCCCAAAATATTTACTATACATGAAATACTAATTATTATGATGGGGGAAATAAAAAAAAATAAAATCAAATGTTATGTGGTTCACATGTTAGAAAGAAGTAGATTTGTGCTTCTTATTGGAACATGAATCACAAAAAAAATCCTTCCTGGCCAGGTATGCAGAAATGAAGAGAGATTTATCTCTAAAAAATCTTGGCAAGGTCACATCACACGTGACTTGTAAATAACAAAATGGATGAAGCATGCTGCATGTGTAACACGTCGGAAGGAAGGGCCAAGAGGTAGCGTATCTGGGGCCTGAGAAAGCTAATAACTATTTGTGTATCGCTGATAGAGCCAAGAGATGCCAAGCAGCAAGAGTCACCAACAAGGAAGGGGAGCAGTCATTGTTATTTATACTGAGCCAAACACAATGGTATTTGGACACGCTTCCTACGTTAATGAACTCAAACTATTTCCAAGTTTGTGGAGCAAATCCTTTGCAACAGCCTGCAGTACAAAAATAAAACCAAAACCCCAAACTAAGTCCAAGCAACTCCATAACATGCCTGAATATAGTCTTGTTTAAAGAGCTGTACATCCTGCAAGCCTAGAAGCGACCAGTTTGCTGGTTTAGCAGGGTCACTGCTGAATTTTTTTCTGTGTGTGCCCATACAACGCCCCAAATTTTCCTTTATTGTGTGTTTTTTCTGCTTCATCTTCTCCTGGAGATGTACGAAATACAGCAAATACTTTTCCACTCAAGTCCAAACAGGATTATGGGCTAAAGAAAGAAGCGTCTTGTATTAATTTTCCACTCAGCAGAAACATCATTTGGGTTTTTTTTGTTGGTTTTTTTTTCAGTCAAGGAAAGAAGGGAAGAAAAAAAGATGGTATTTGGCAGCTTCCTACGGTCAGGAAAGGAAAATGGTTATAGCAAATGCTTAATTGCCACTAGCTACTACTTTTAAATTTTATTGCCATCTGGTATTTGTGAAACTGCCTGTGAGTTCTGCAGGGTGACTCACGGTGTGCAGCACACAGCTTAAAGGAAAGCCCTTCCTAGGCTCAGATGCCTTTCAGAGCCACTTAAGGTAAGTGGTGAGGACCGAGTAGTGCAGCTGTGAAAAGCCATCAGCGAAGTTGCTTTGTTGGGGAGAACCTTGCTGTTACAGCTAAAGATGAATCCGCAGAGAAGCTGGGATATGGATCAGGGTACCTTTGACGTTAAGGGGTGTTGAAATCCAGTTGCAGACTGGAAGCAACTCTGCTCAGACACAGCCCGGATTTGCTTCCTGAAGGCTCAGGCACACTTTGTTCAGAAGTTTTCATAAAAATAGAAATAAATACTGACGTAGGCCTGGAACGTTTGTTGTAAGTTGCCAACAAGAGCCTTGCTCATTCACTTTATTTGCATGTTAGTAGCTGAAGTTTGTGTAAACTCTTTGTAATCCTTGGCTTCTCAGAGGGATATTCATCTGCCCTGTTTTGAGCACTAAGATGAGAACACCCAGGAGAGAAAAAGGAGCATTTCAATAAAAATGTCATCAAGCCAACCAAGCTGAAACCACCCATTTCATTTATAGATTTGAAAATGGTGCCATCTTGCATCAATAGAGATGAGACAAACTTGACTTCTTGCCATAAGTCATAACAATTCAACAAATAAGCTGCCATCGTTAATGCAAGTTTGATCCATAAACTGACAGGACTTCTTCGTGTCCAGGATGCAAGGCAAAGCCTGTGTTTTGTAATACTTGACAAAACCCCCCAAACCTATTATTTTCACAACATTAAAGACAACTACCTTCTGCATGTAATTGTTGCCTTGCACTCTGAAGGCAGCACTTGAGAGCCAGGGACCGCAACTCCCCAGTAATTGAGTGTAAATAGGCAGTGATGGAGCAAAGAGAGCATAAATAAGGATGAATCAGATTCCTAAAGTCTATTTCACGAAGTTAAATATCACATGCAGAGTGAATATTTTAAGGTGCCACGTCACTAAACTCCTGTACCAATTTTAAAGAATATGAAGGTACATACAAAAAGCCACCTGAAAGACAAATTATTCAGACTTCATCAGGGAAGAGTAGGAGGAACAGAGAAGTTTTTGGCAGCTTGGCTGAAGCCTTTGGAACCATTAGAGTAAAAGGCCCCATGATTTAATCACCAGACCATTTCCTTTTAGGGGAAATACAGTTTTTAGACATTGTCTCACTGCTCTTAATAGTGGTTGTTGTTAATGGTAGCAAGATCAGACAAGGAACATCAGTTTTTATTTATTGGCATGAGCTGGGCTGGGCTATTGGCACCTGAGTCTCTGTACTTACCTGTCTCCTAACAGAGCTGAAGAAGCTCAAGCCAAATTGAACAACTAAGCCACAAAAGAAGTGTACCTGTCTACTCTTTTGTTAAATATAAGCAATCCCTTTGTAGCCTATAGGTTATAATTTCTGTATGATATGAGAACAGAGTCTTTGCGGATTCAGTAGGCCCTGAACACCAGACTCAGAAGAAAACATTCTTAATTTCTGTACGCACAGACAATACCCAGGCCTTTCCGTTCCCGACAAACTCCCCAAACCATTCAAGTGCTCTACGCAACCAAACTCCAGAACCTTGCTTTGTTTTACAACATCTCACTATATACTAGACCAATAAACTAAAAGCTGGAGGAACTACACCAAATGCTACTAAATCAAATGTGGTTTGCACCCCAGGACGGGGCTGGCCAAAGCATTAAGTTTAACAGGAACAAAACCCCAGTGACCCAAACGCCTGAGGATGAGAGATGCCAGCGAGACTCCCAGGAGTAAGGATGAGAAACCCTTCGGCTTGGCTCATCAGAAGGATGTTAACCCAGGTGTCGATGGATCGCGCTTGCCTACTTTGAGAAAGCACTTGAGAGCGCAGTGGGCAGCGCAGGGAGGGCATATCATCTACCTGAACGCCCCAGGTGTGGCAGGTGGGGCAGCACGGCTGCGGGCTGTCACCCCTCGGTGCGGGCAGGGGGCGACCTGCCCGAAGTGCAGCGTGCCCCGGCGGCCGGCAGTCGGGGCGGCTGAGGGTCAGGGCTGGCCAGCAGCTCCCGGGGCGGGCTCGCTCGCCCGGCTGCCGCTTCCATGGCAATAAACGGGCACGGAGGGGGTCGGTGCGGGCCGGCGGGGCCTGGGCCGGGAGCAGGGCCAGGGCCAAGGCCAGGGTGGGGAGCTGGGCCCGGCCGGCAGCACCGCTCCCTGCGAGCCCGCCCGGGCCCAGCGGCGGCCGGGAAGGCCCAGCTCCTCACCCGGTGCCGGTAACACGGCTCCACGTTGAACAACTGTAACGATTTTCCTTCAAAACGCGCGCTGAAGCCTTCGGGCCCGGTGGCAGCCGGCACGGACTCCCGACGGCCGCGGCCTCCGCGCCCACCGGGCACGGCAGCCACCGCCGGCGCTGCTGCCATGGCAACGCCGACCTGCCCGGGCCCCCCGCGCCGCCGCCGCCACCGCTCACCTGCCGCCTCATAGCCCGCTCGCCCTCCGCCGAGCCGGCGCCGGCCGGTTGCTGCGCGCTGCCGTAAGGCAGGCAGCGCCGCGTCGTAATGACCCAGTGGCCGCAGGGTGCGCAGGCGCGGGGGCAGGGTGGCTTGGGGCGCGGCCTGAGGGGCGTGGCGGCAGGCGGGGTGATGGGCGTGTCGCGCGCCTGCCTTCCCCCGTCCCCCGGCCGTCGGCGGGTGCGCGCGGGAGGCGCGCGCGGGCAGTCGGGCAGCGCCCGGGCGGCGGCGGCGGCGGCGGCAGCGGCCGGTCCTGCCCCGGCCCCGCAGCGCCCGCGCGAGCCCCTCGGCGGCCCCTCAGTGCGGCGGGCGGCGCGCCGCGCCCCGGCAGGCAGGTGAGGCGGTGGGACGGCGGCAGGGGCGGTGGCCCCGGGCGGGTGGGGGTGTGTGTGAGGGGGAGCGGAGCCCGCGGGCGGAGCCGCCGCTCGGGGCCGGGGCCGCCGCGCCCCGCTCGGAGTGAGGCGAACCCCGCTGGCGCGGTGGAACATCGCGCGGTACCGGTGCGGAGCCTTTGTTTGGCGGAGGTGGGGTGAGCCCCGCCGGTGGCGCGGGGTTCCCGCGTTCCCGCAGCGGGGAGGGGTGGCTGGGCCCGGCAAGCCCCCCACGCGTGGCTACCCCGCGGTGCAGCGGCTGCCCGGTCCGCGGGCCCCGCGGCGGCCTCCCCACGCGTGGGAGCGCGCACGGGCGGCCGCTGTGTGCCCCCGGTGCGGTGTGTGCCCCCGGTGTCGGTGCGCTGCCCTTGGCGCCCGTCGTGGGGCGGGTGGGGCGCGCGAGGCGTGAAGGAACCGGCCGGGGTAGCGGCGGGGGGGGCTTTAGCTCCCGCAGTGTCACCTGCGGCCCGTGGTCGGCGGCTGCCCGAGGGGGGCGGCCCGACGCCACGGCGATGGGCGCCGCGGTGGGCGCGGTGGTGGTGGCGGCCCCGCCGGCGGTGCGAGGCGGCCGCCCGTTACGCCGCCAGCCCGCGGCTCCCTCCCGCCACCGAGGGGCGGCTGCCTCGGCTCCCCGGCGCGCCGGACCCTCACGGGAGCGCTGCACCCCGGGAGGTTGAAATAGTCGGTATTTTTTTCTGGAATTTTCCTAAATGTAGGCGAATCGGCCTTTGCTTTAACCCCCACCCCACCCCCAAACCCCAAAATATCTCCCCCGACGTGACTGGCGGTAGGACCTGCTGTAAGTTCAGGGCCGGGCTCTTTGCTGCCCTTCTGCTTATAGATCGGCTTCCTCCTCCTCCATTTACGTTTTCATATCCTGAAATCAAGCTGAGATTAACAAAGTCAGGAGCGTGAGCTCAGCAGAAATCATGGCTTTCACGTCCGTTGCTGCAGCGCGTTACCCTGCCCATCGGCGTATAAAAAAATAATCACGTAGCGGCAGAGGAAGGAGGAGAGTGCCTGCTGCGGGGAGGGAAGACAGCACGGTGTTTGGCTGGATCAATAACGAAGCACTCTAATAAGTTGCTTCATAAATAGATTAGTAGTTGGAGAAACAGGTTTCTGTCTGGATCAGGCGTTTTCCTGACTTTTTTTTCCTCCCCCAGGGGAGTGCTAGGAAATGACAGGGGACCGTTGTCTCCTCGTCAGGAGAGGAGATGTGCGTGGCCGCGGTGGTGGCGGGCGGTGGGATGCTTGGGCACGGCCTGGCCCAGCTCGGCTTAACTGCGGGCACCGGCGCTCCGGCTGGGGTCACAGAGGCTGCGTTACTACTGCAGAGCATATTCTTTTCGGCCCATCGTCCTGGTGTCATGCGATAATTATTTCTCCTGCGTTTTTGAGCAAACTCATCCATTTCAGTGACTTTTCTCATCTTTTAATTATTTTTTTCAATTAAGAGGATTTTCTTTGCATTTTTTTTCTCGTGAAGGCTCTCACAGCCTTCGCTCTCACTCCTAGCCGTGATTTTTCATCCCCAAGACTATTTTGGAGGCTGTTGGTCTTGCTGCTGACAGTAAGGAAGGTAATTCAGCAGCCCTGGCACAGGACTAATAAGCTTTTGTTTCCTGGGCTATCAGTGATGATGCAACTTTAAATTTATTTATTTATTGCAATCATATAAAAATCAGGATGGCTTTAGCAATGTTTCATTTTTGAATATTGAAAAGCAAGTGGCCCAGCAGTGGCACCTCTGAAAAACCTGAAAAAAGCTTTGTTTGAATTCCATGATTCTATTTATTTGTGTAAAAAAAAAAAAAAAAAAAAATAAATATATATATTGTAGGCTCAGTTTTGCAGGCTGTCTCAGAGTTCTTTCTTCTGTGCAGCTGCAGTTACAGTTTATAAAGTTCACATTTTTACCCCATTTTTACCTTTTTTCTTTTTTTTTTTTTTGGGGTGGGGAAGCTGCATTTTAAGGTTGAAAGGTATCAAATGGCTGACATATCTGCTGTTGCAATATCTTACACAAATGTTGGCGCTTATATATGCCATCTAAAACTCAGACTAGTAAACCTTCAGGATCCTTTGCTAGGAAAATCTGTCTAAATGTTTTATGCCTAAATTATTTTTATCTAGATGGTCATGGTGATTTTAGTGAGTGTTCATCGTGTTTGCAAGAAAACCTCTGAGAATGTGAAGCATGTGGGGTCAGAAGCTTGGGAAATGTGAAACCTGAGGTTACCTGCGCACCCTTAATTTAGTTGGTTTTGAGGTAGGGCTGTACTAGAAATTGTAATCACCTGTGTATGCTTGATTGCTGGAAGGTGGGTGTCTGGTTGTGGGTGGGAGAATGGATTGATTGCTCCTCGGCATCACCTGCAAGTCTGCAGGGGGAGTACTGGGAGCACAGGGATGGTGCTGGTCCCGCCTCTGGTTTTTCAGCTTGGCACCACTGGGCAGCTGGTGAGGAAGACCAGGATTCGCCGTCATAGCCTTGGGATTGAGGCATGCCACATAGTCCTGAAGCCTTAAATACCTTGAATCTAGCAAAACTGAGCAAATGTGATCCAAGAGTTTCTAAAGCCATTTGGGGTGGTGTTTTTTGGTGAGCATAGCATGGCAGTTCTCTGCCAAATTCTAGTTCTTGCTCTAAACTGTGGAGCTTTTGAACATAATTCCTTTAGAAATACATTTATTAGGAAGAAAACAAGGTCGTTGACCCACTTGGAGTATCTTAGCTGGTCAAACTCTATTTCAGAAATTCCTGGGTCCAATTGGTTTGTAAATAAAATAGGATTCCAGTCCCACTTGCACGTGAGATACTTGAGGAGCACTAAGGCAGACTGAGCGCCTGAGAAGAGCTGCTGTCTGCGGGAAGGAATCCTGTTGGCTTCAGATGGATTCTTTTGCTGTCACGTTGCCCTGAGGTTGAAGGCCCATTCGTTACGTAGTGTGTGAAGCTCTTGCCCAGGTTGTGCAGTCTGGCTCCCCAGGATGGGTAGGTGCGGTTCCAGCTTTGGAAGGCGGGGTGCTTTTTTGTGTTGAGGTTAAAAAGATGCACTTACCCTGTTTTCTCAGGCTCGGGTCCTGCGTGTCTGCATTTGCTTAACTTCCTTTTAAGTGAACAGCATTTCTTTCTTCTCTAAAAAGTAAACATGAGCATAAATATTTAAAGGATCGTGGCTTAAGTTTGCAAATTCAAGACTCTCTAGCATTCCTCTGGACAAAAGCAGTATAATTGGAAATTTTGGTTGTCTGGGTAGTTCCCTCCTCTGGGAAGAAGCTTGTTAATTTGTTTGGGTTCCTGCTGCAAAAATATTCTGCTGTGTTTTCAGGTTAGATGGCTGAGATTGTCACAAAGCTTAGGTGTGGGTTTCTTACTGATTTGTAAAGGTGAAATGCTGCTGACAGGATATCTATAGATGATCACAATTGAAATTATTTTTATGGTCATTTATTTTTCTTCTATGCAGGCCAAATTTTTCCATAGGCTTTGGGGATATGTGTGAAGGCATAGGTGTTCAGGGTTCAGAATATATAGACCAAACATGTGAAACTTGCCAGATAATGGATAACAACAGGAAAAAAGGAAAATTGAATAGTCTTTGTTTTCTCTGTGTGACTCTAATATTAAAGTCTTGCTACTGTGCTTGGCAGGCTGAATGCCACAGTGTGATGTATGTCTCACTCCTGTATAGTGTCAATGTCTTAACTTTTGTGTCTTGGAATTACACATTAAAAGCAAACTCAACAAACTATATGACCTCAGAAAATATAAACATTCAGAAGGGAAGTGTATTAAACAGTGATTTTTAGAATTGAACCCTTTTGTGTATCTATTTTTAAAATATTATGAAGAGTTATGTCTTTGCTGGTCATCATGGTAGCTTTTTCTTTTTCCTGTGGGGAGGAATCCTGCAATGGCTACCTATGGAAAAGTCATAAAGTGGGAGCTGTATGCCTTTGCCACAAACACTTTTTTTTTTAAGAAACCACCCATAATTTTTTATGCTACCTGGTTGTGTATTGCTGCTTCGAAGGGTTTTTTGTTGTTTTTTTTTCCTTTCCATCACTTTCTTCCAATGGAGGACCATAGGATCACTTGCATCAGAAAGGTCCTCAGGAGGTCACTTGGTCCAAAATCCTGCTCCCAGCAGGGTTGGCTGCAAAGTCAGACCTGGTTCCTCATGGCTTTAGATGTTTCACATCTGTTGTCTTCCACCTGTGGTTTGCAGGTTGCAAGAAGAGAAGGGAAAAGGAGCAGTTTGAGCTGCGTTGGGTGGAAAGTGTCCAAGGAGAACAAGATTATACATGATCCACAGTCTTCCACTTGCCAGCATGTCAAACTGCCACTTTACATGGCATTTCCATGGTTTCATTAAGCTGATCTAGTAGCAGGCTTCAGTTGAAAGAGGATCTGTCCTGGCTGAAGTTAATCTTGGGAGGGGAACGGGGATAGCCCTTGCCCGGGCTGACTTACTGATAATCAGCCCAAAGTAGGCAGGTGTCTGGCTCTGTACCGGTTTGGTGAAAATTCCTTGGAGGTGGAATGGTCATATGCCATTTTTCTAGGCAAAATGAAATAAGTAAACCCCTGTTGATTTAAGGATTGTTCTTACTCCCCTGATTCCTCACCACCATTAAAATCTTGCGTTGTGGTTTCACTAAGAGCCTTGTGAAGAGACAGAGCTGGGTCTCCTGCCAGCCAGTCATCCGTCAAGGGAGATGAGTCTTAAGAGTGGAAAGCCTGTGGTGTGCTGAGGATACTCGGGGGTAGGAAAGTGGTGAGGCTGGCTCTGTTTCTCACCTCAGCTCAAGCACGTTGTCCCTGTGTACAAACCAGCCTTGATGCCCAGCAGTTTTCCTTGTCTTGAGGAACTTGTAGTCTCAGCACACGGTGCTGTCATGGAAGAGAAAGAGGATAGGAGCTACGTGAGCTGGTGAGGCAGCAAATTATCCTGCTGTTGTATGGTCAGATAAACAATATGTCTGAGTTTGGGTATAGATACTTGTATTCTTCCTGCATAAAGCACTCGGGTATGAGCTGGAGTGTGCTTGGACCCTTTGAGATGCAGCTCTCCATCCTGCCCTGGGAATATTGATAGGGTCCCCGTAGCTGCACCCTCTCACTGTTGATGTGAGATGAGCGAGTGGGGAGGCTCAGCCAGCTGCACCTCATCTAAGCTCTTGTCTCACAGCTACTGAGTGTTATTGCTTTCTTGCAGCAGTGTGCCTGCCTTAAAGCAAGATGAGGGTATAACTCTGCTGTGGTTTTCCTTCACCTTGCCACTGGGTTCTGGTGTACATTTAAAGTGTCTCTTCCAGGTCTCAGAGGTTTATAAAATCCCTGTTGGTGTCAAAGTCCCTAGGAAAAGGCTGGCTGGAGGTATGTCCCCTGGAGGGGAGGGCTGGGTCAGGCCCTTTCAACCCTGGTGTTTTCAGTTGTTCAGACTGGATAAAGCCATAGAACCATTTAGGTTGGAGAAGACCTCTGAGATCATCAAGCCCAGCCGTTAACCCAGCGCTGCCAAGCCCAACGCTAAACCATGTCCCTGAGCACCGCAGCTGCATGTCTTTTAAACCCCTCCAGAGATGCGTGACCCAACCGCTTCCCTGGGCGGCTGTTCCAGGGCTCACAACCCTGTCGGGGAAGAAGTTTTTCCTGAGATCCAATCTAACCCTCCCCTGGTGCAACTTGGCGCCGCTCCCTCCCATCCTGTTGCTTGTTCCTTGGGAGCAGAGACCGACCCCCCTGCCTACAGCCCCTGCCAGGCAGCTGCAGGGAGCGGGAAGGTCCCCCCCGAGCCCCCTCCTCTCCAGGCTGACCCCCCCCAGCTCCCCCATCAGACTGGTGCCCCAGCCCCGCTGCCCGTCCCTGGACACGCTCCAGCCCCTCCACGTCCCTCCTGCAGTGAGGGGCCCAATGCTGAACACTCAGGTGCTCAGCTCCTCTTAGAGGGGTTATCTCGGTTTCCATCCTTCGGCTCGTAGGAGTTACTGCAAATACCGGTTCGGGCCGAGGGGGAACAGAGCAGTGGTCTGTCCCACTTGGATACTGTGTGCAGTAGCAAAGGAAAAATATGTTTTAAAATACACAGATTGTAATGCACGGTAGTACTGCATTTGGTGTGGAGTGGGCTGCTATTCACTACCTTTACTTTTTGATAGCTAACTGTTTATTTAGGATTTAACTGATCATACAGGTTTTCTCCTGCTGCTGCTTCAATTATCACCTTTATTAATGTAAAAATAGCAAAAATATGGATTTCAATATAATTTGTGAGCCTTATTTGCTGATCTCTCCACCTTGAGTAACTTCTGGTATACCCTGCTAATGACCTTGAATCATAGAGTTATGCCTCCTTCAGATGCCTGTTCAGGATCTTTGCTTTTATCCATCAAACACTGATAATCTGACAGCCTCTGTGCTGTTTTTTTTAAACAAAATTCTTATGACTGTCTTCTATTACTTGTAAAGCATGACCTTTAAAAAGGTGTTGGAACATGAATATGATACATCATGATTGAACATTAATGGAAGTGGAGTATCTAATCCATACAGATGTAACTTTGAAAAACCTGAGCTTTATAACCAACCCAGACAATGAATGTTTTTGATAGACCGCCAAGAATTCTTTTATTGTATTCTGCATCTACGTGGTTGGTTTTGAGGGATGAACTTAAAACAAGTTAACTGAAAATATTTACTTTAGAAGACTTCTGTAAGTCTACTGTCTTTTCATACTTCACATAAATACGTAGACTGAAATAAAATTCTCAAAAACATGAAGATTTTTACTTTTACAGTACTTGTGTAAGAACTGTTAGGTTGGTTTATGCTTGTTGAGTGCATAGGACAACCTCCCCTGGGAGGAATTAGTAAATGATTTAATTGTTAAGGAATGTGGTCCCATTAGGCAAAAAATAAATAAATAATGAAATGCAGTAGATCATTAGAAATGTAGCACTTGATTAAAACAATGCCAACCAACTTCTAAAGACTTTAGAATAAGCGTTTTTTGGAAGAGGGAGGTTATGTTGGTAAATAACCCCTCTGGATTTGTTTTTTTTGAGAAATGTAAAGTGCAGGAGAGCCGGTCCCTGCTCCTTAATTCACCAATTGCTCAGTAAATGGGAGATAATTTCGTGGGTTTTGTTGCTGCTGGTGGTGTTAAGGGTGGCTGAACAACTCCTGCTTGAAGAAGGGACTTGGACTGACATTGCTTAAAGGCAGAGCCACTGCTGCTTCTGCTTCTTTTCATCGGAAAATAGAGCCCTGCAGCGGGAAGGGCTTACTGGAGAGAGATGTAGTGGACCGGTGGCTCAGTCTGGATTAGTGGCACCTTGTCTGCAGAGCAGGGTGAAGTGTCTCGGTGAGCAACCGGGGCACATGCTGCATGCCTCATCCTTCATGGCGAGACCGCTGCATGACTGATCTGCGCAGGCAGGCGCCTGCGTTTCATGTCAGAAGAGCAGGTTTGTGTGCTGTGGCCATCGCCTCAGATAATCTTATCTGGAGGCACTTCACCGTGCCTGGAAGGTAATCGAGGAGATAGGAGGACAATGCAGAGCAGAGGTCAGGTTTGAGGTGCCTGCTGCAGATAACGAGGAATCTTAAGAGTATTCCTCAACTATGAACAGAATGAGCTAACCAAAAGCAACTGAGAAGTCTGCAGGTAGGATTTTATAAACAGGAACATGCCTTTTCTGCTCACTGCATAACCTTGCTCAACTCTAGTGAGATTGCCAAGCCCATCTTGACTGTGCCAAGGACAGGACCTGTTTCAAAGCACAGTTGTAGATGTCCCCAAACACATGTCTGATTTCACTGCAATCTGCAGTGATTTGATGTAAGGAATTCATTAGCATTAATAAATATTAGTGGTAATGTTTCTTCTTGTAAGGCTGAAATGGTATCTCTTAAGAAATTGTCAAGAAAGATGACTTAGCAGCTGCCCATTGCTTGCCCTGCCAGGTTTGCTGCCGCTCAGTTGAAGAGACATGGACTCGTGTGCGGTTTCAGGCTCAAATCCCTTTTTCATTACAGGAGGGGAGCTGCAGGCCTGCCTTCAAATATATTGTTTCTGAGTTCAGCTGTACTGTGTGTTCTGTTTCTATTCCTCTCCCTCCATTTATGTGATATGAATACCTCTCTAGAGCTGTTGCTGTTGTGGTGAGCAATACAATAAATGGGAGGACAAAAAGAAGAATAAATTAAAAAAGGAGCGCACCTCCAGCAAATATGGGGTGAGGATAATGAAACAGAGAAAAAAGTGAGCACTGAAGTCTACGTCTGTGGTATTGACAATTCATCCTCTCACCTAAAAGTCTTTGCTGGAAAGGAATAAGATCTGAAAAGTGAAACAAAGAGAAGAAAAACCTCTGCCTGAATATTTTCCTGTATTTTTTTCTTGTTGAAGGAAGGTATGAATCTCACTCGGAGCATTTGCAGGATGGGTTTTTAGCAACGTTGGGGTCTTCCTCCTGTGGTTTGCTTCTCTTCCGTGCAGCTGTCCTACTTGAATGCTGCTTTCATTTTTGTTTTGTGCGGGAAGATGTGAAACTTGAGTAGTAAAAGCTGAATGAGTTTTATGCAGTTGTTGTAGTCTAGCGAATGGCCCCAGTGTGAGATCTCCAGTGCTAAATACAAACCATTTTCAATTACATGCAAAACTCATTTTGAAACCTCAATCTAAAGGTAGTTCAGTGCCTGATATTGGTGACTCAAGCTGTGTGGCAGGGAGATTGCAATCTTCTCTTGTGTAGTGTTTATTTTTAGTAAAAATGGAATCCTAGCTCTTCTTTCAAGCCCAAAATAAAAAAAAAAAACCTTAAAACTTGCAGACAGGTATTTAATGTGTTTTAGGTGCAGTTTTTCTGTGTTATTTGTAAGTTATTTTTACTCGAGTATGGACAGTCTTCTGTGTGGAGTATGGTCTGGTTTTTGGTGTGTGGTGGTTTTTTTTGTTTTTTTTCTGGATCAACTTTTCTGCTGTTTAGGTTTTCTGGGAGCATTAATCTACATACTTTTCTTTCAGGTATGCTCTTCAGGGGGTAGAGGGGACAAGTATTCAAAAAACTTGAACAATTTTCCTTAGGTGAAGGATCATTACAGGTTCAGATGCTGCTGCTATTAGTGAGACTCCCGTCAGCTGCAATTTAATTTTCTAAATGCATAAACGTTGAAATTCCTCATCGTTGTTGGAAGTATGCGTATTTGTGTGCTTTGGGGAGCTGTAGCTCTGAAATGCCAGGATAATATTTAGTGGACAGCTGCTGATGGATTTGAAGAGAACTTCAGTCTCAGCTGGTAATACTAATTAATCATAACAAAATGCAACTGTTTTGCTTTCTCAACTCCATGCAACAAAAAAAGCTTTGTGGGTGCAAAACGATTGTAAAGCTGCAAGGTCAAGTGTGAAAGTTGAGCAGAAATAGGGAGTTAGGGACTTGGTGCACATCGGTATCATGCTTTGTAGACCTTGGGGTGCTGAATCTTCAGGAACACACTCTTGAGCTGGGTGCTTTTGGAAATTTAGAGATGACAGAAATGAAATGGGAGGAAACAAAGCTCAAAACTAACAAAAAAAATTCCTCTGGTTTAGTTTTGGATTGTTACATGAGGCTTAGTACAATCCTTATGTGACGACCAAGAGAGGAGATGCCATGGTGACACGGAGGACATGGGTCAGGCCAGCTTAGACCTGCAGGTTTTGAGATCACCCTGTGTGCTTTTGCTGGCAGCGCTGAGGACTGCTGCTTCGTTCTGCACTTCTCAATGCTCAGCAGCTCTGCAAATCCAGACCTAAACTGTTCCGTGTGTTTTCTTGGGCTTAGGAGGTTTTTTTTTTGTTACTGTTTTGGGATTGGTTGGTTTTTCTTTTTTTCCCATTGACCTAAAAATAACCACAACTCAGGTCACCTGGTAGGAATTGTTGCCCATTGTAGAGGTAAGTAGGGAAGTAATTTTTCTTTGGTGGCATTTACTTGCTGATAAGACTGTTTTTTTTAATGTATTTCCTTTCCTCATTCTCTTCATGCTTTCTCATTTCTCAAGAAACAAGATGTGGGTCCTTCTGGTGCCTTAACGCAGAACTGAATTATTCTGTTTCATGTGTGTGCTGAGATATGCAGCAGTGCAAGTCCTAGGTAGGTGAATTTAGTTTGGACAGCTGTGCAACTGTATTTTTGAGGTAAACAAGTATTTTGCTCATGTTACAAAGTATGCCCAAGGGATTCCTGTTGCAGGTGAAATTTTCATTTGGGTTAGCTCCATCGTTCACTACACCAGGCCTGAAAATGGTGAATACACATTTGCTCCTGCCTTTGTCATATTTTCAAATTTTATTTTTGATCTGAAGCGGTTAATGCTGCAGTGTATGTTGATTTTTTTTTTTGGGGGGGGCAAAACCATTATGAGGCAGTGGCTGTGGTCTGCAGGGTGTGGCTCAGAAAGGTTTCTGATTCCCTTAGCTGGGCTGAGCTGGGAAGGGCTAATTATAGAGACAAACTGGGGAAGGAAGAGAGCGGGGTCAATTAGAGCATCCAGCACAGTTTCCTTTAAATTAGTGGTTGGGCTGAATAGATTAAAAAAAAAAAAAGGCATGGAGTGAGATTTCAAATGCTGTAGTGTGGAGCAAGGTCGGCAGCTACAGCAGATGGTCTGCAGTTTTGGCTTGGTTTAAGTAAAGAACATGTTGAATTAGTAGTTTTATTACCAGAACTGCCAAATTGAACTGAAAAGGCAGAGGAGATGTTACTACTGTTTTTTCTCTTTAATATGTTGTTGAATAGCAATACATTGTGGTAGTGAATGAAGCAAAGAAATGCCTTGCCTCCAACCATTGAATAAAATGGATTTTCTGTGGGGAAAAATTGTGTGGTAGTTTTAAGTCTTTAATACTCAAGAAGTTATATTTTCATAAAAAGACTACCTTGCCCCCTGCATCTTATCTAACCATAAAATAGATTCGTTTTGGATGTGTTTTATCCCTAGTTGAAGAGCAAACTGGGGCTAAACTTCTTGAGGCTGTTTTATGGGTTTAAAAACTGTTTTTTTTTTTTCTGGATTTATGTATGAACTAACTCAGATTAGAGGACACAGTATTTAAAGAGGTGAAGTGGTATGAGCTCTTGGCTCCTAGCTCTGTAGGTGTGGAAAGCAATAAACCCCTATGCCAACTGGAATTCATGCAAGTCAGTAAAAAAAAAAAAGCTTTTTATGGTGCTCTTATCAGATGATCCTTTCAGTCCCTTAACACCCTCTTGTCTCATTTTTTTTCTGTCTTTAGGAAAAAAGCCTTGGTTGGCAGGCCCTCCCTGTTTCTGCCGTGTATTTTTGCTTTTCCTTTGCTGGACAGCCTGCCTGGCAGCATGCAATGACCGAGAATTGCTGTGCAGAAGTGGAGATGCCAAGGCAGGGAGAAAAATCCCAAGTTTTATCTGTGCTTTTCAGCCCAGATTGGCAAATTCCTTCTGCTGGTGGAGTGACTTATCCCGGGCTTCCTTACTGGAGGCTACATCTGGCAGGGCATCAAAGGAGCAGCCTGTGCTTTCAAACCAGAGCTGAACCAAGATCTTCCTTGAGTGAAGGTTGTTTTTCTGGTCCTGGGATCTCTTGTTGTGCAGAAGATGGTGAGATGTGCCTAAATCTCAAGGAAATTAATGATAAACTTGAATAATTCATCCTGAGGGTGAGAAGGGTTTCTGCTTGCTGCTTTGAGCAAGACATGTGCTTGTCCAGAGGGTCTTGCCCATCTGGGGAAGGGTTGGAAAAGGCCCTTTGAGATCAATGGTACAATCAGCAGAACACTTTTTCATTTTTTAGTCTCTTTTGTAGAGCTGCTATGTAGGGTTTTAGTGTGTCAGTTAGAAAAGTCTTAGGCTAAGAGATGTGCTTTGCTTAGGGCTGTGATGCCAGCAGAGACTCTTGCCCTTCTCACGTTTGTTCTCTTGGTAAAGCCAACCATATAAATGCTTCTCACTCATTTTGGTTAAATCAAGTTAACTTTAAACTTCTGAAGAGTAATTTTTTTCTCTTAAGCGTATTTGTTCAGAGCAAGGAGTATGAGCAGTTCCAGCAGGAGGAGTTTAGGATGGTGCCGCCAGCACGGAAAGGCACAGCTGGACCTAGGAGAAGACATCGATCTGCAGGACCAGATGTCACCATTGACTTGATGCAAGAACCTTCTTGTGAGCTCTACTTTTGGTTTTAGATATTTTTTCAACTGAAACATATTGTCAGTGTTTTGTAGGTTTCTATAAACGTTTTACAGTATTATATAGTATTTTTAGGCTTATTCGACTTGTTTATTGTGTTGCCTGCGTGTCGTAGTTGCAGCCCCAGATCTCTTGTGGAAGTTGTTTGCAACTCCATCATTCAAAATGGATCCATAGGTTCTACACCAAAGAAGGTGACAAAAAAAAAATATATATAGTGCAGGGTCTTGGCACACCTACAGCCTTTGGCTGTGGGTTATTTCTGTTTTGTAGGTGTTGTGTAAGGGAGAGAAAAGCTTGAGAGTATATGAAAAGGATGTATAAATACTTAAAGGCTGCCTCATTCAAATGTGTGATGGGAGAGTTGGAAAATCATTAAAGGAGTGTTTTGGTTTTTTTCCTTGATGGGTTGGAAATGGAGATCAGCATCCTGAGCTGGCAGAGGAGTCAACCTCTTGATAGTGATCTTAAGTTATACACAAGGAAGAGCCTTAGAGGTACAGATAAAAAATGCAAAGCTAATTCAGTAAACATGTATTAGGATGCAAGAGAAGAGCAACGCGCCTGTATAAAAAAATAATGATTTTTGCTGCAATGTCCTGGCAGGTTGGGGCAGGGTAAGATTGCCTTTCCCCTTGTCAGAGGGACGCTGCTCCACCGGCTGAGATAAATGCCTGAGAAGGGAGTTTGACCTTCCTCCCCCCCCCCCCCCCGTCAGGTTTACCCTCCTCAATTTTTATTTACAGTGGCATTTTAAATACCAATCACTCTGGTTTCTCTTTTGCTGTCACATTGCATATATGTTTCTTTCCTTCACTCACTTCTTGGTTATTTCATGAGCATGACCAAGTCCACAGCACAGAGCTGTTATGGTTTTCATATCACCTCCTAATTCTCCATCTATATTGTGCAATCCTTGGAGTTTCGGAGGGCTGCTATAATACTTATTTAAGCATTTTTTCTTACTTTTTTAGCTGGAATTGATACATTGGTCTGTGCATTTCCCCCCTCTCGTGTTGCATGTGTCTTGTGACAATTTAGGACATCTTAAACAGAGGTTCCTACTTTTTTTTTCCCCCCTCAAAGTCATCAAAGCTTCATATTTTTATTTTGTATTGTTTCCCACAGAGTGACAGGTTGATTTTCCATGTGTCTCTGATCTGTCCGCACAACTGTTGAGCAAGTGGAATTTCACTGCATTGCTGACTTCATTTTTTCTATTCAGTTTCTGAATTAGTCCTTTAGGTGAGAGCACTTAACTGAAAGGCATTGTGTTTTGTGAGGTGCTCGATATATCTTACAACTAAGTTGGCTGTATTTCTAATTAAGATTTTAGATCGTCGGCTTTAGGTAGTTACATGTGAAAGCTGTACCTGAGCATGGAAAGTGGCTTTCTTTAGGCAAGTATGCTGAAGAAGGTAATTCTTTGTTAGGTCTGGGTTAGTGGTTTAAATAGTCTTATTTAATTTTGCATGGGTTTAGATTTCTGGTCATGCCCAGTGCTGTGAACTATTTTTTTTTTTTCTTCCCTGCTATGGTATGCTTAGCCTAGTCAAGTGTTATACCCAGCTTTAATTTTCTGTTTCCTATGATTCTCGGTTAACCCTCTTTTCAGGAAATTAGTGGCTTCCTGCAGACTATTTGTAGTTGCTCTTGGCGGAGAGAAGCGAGGTGATGTCTTTGCAATGAAATATGAAGTGTTTGGGAAGATTAGCTTTGAGGTACCAGGGTGGATTTTTTGTTTGCTTAAGGCATTGTCTAGGTGAAAAACATGCAGCAGTGGCACTTGCGTTAATGTTATTTACTGGTGTTTGAAGAATATCTGATGCTATTGTCTGTTCCTTCATCCATGAAATCTAATCTCTGCTTGAATTAGCCTTTGTAATAAGGCTCCTGCTTGATAAGTGAGTAGACAAATATTAGGGCATTGCCACCAAGAGCTTGATCCTTCACTTGAGATAAAGCGGTTGTGCTTGAACATAGGTTGTTTATGCACAGAGAACAGACTTATCAGCATTCCTGAATTACCCCTGTTGCAGAGAGCGGGCACTCCTGCCTCCAGACAAAGCTGGATTTAGCTAGATGGCTTCTTCCCCATCACAAAAAAAAAAATATTTTCCCATTTTTCTGTGTGGACGGTATTTCTGGTGCTGCCTACAGCATGCATGCAGAAAATGCATAAGGAGTCTGGTGTCCGTGGGCAGCTCCCGCGTGAGCCCAGGGCTTCCAGCGCCATGGCTGAAAGGTGCAGCCTGTTCCCTCGGTGCCTACGCAGTCTGGCAACCTGGTGAGGAGGAGGAGGAGGATGACTATGGGGAGTCGGAAGCAGATTGTTGCCATTGCAAGTAAAGCCACTTGTCCATCCTGCTCCAGAGCAGAGGGGTCCTGGAGGTCGAGCGTTTTCAGCGGTTGAGCATAACAAGTGAGTCAAGCTACACCGAGCCTCCAAGCTGGGGTGAGATGGTATCGGGGTTGGAAGGTGGCTGGTGTGTATTTACTTCTGTTCAGGCTTGGAAAGCATAGGCACAAGGGAAAACAATGATCATGGTAAATGAGGTATTTCTAAAGTGTCTTCATGACTTTCCAGAGTGATGGCAGTTGTGAGGTGGATTTTTTGGATTTTTTTGGGGTGAAGTGGGGGAAGAAGAGGTGGTCCTGCAGCTGATGAGAGAGGCAGCACTACGGTAGAGATGGCAGGCGTTGCAGATAGAGGAGGTTTCTTCCTGTCCTTATACAAAATTCTTGTTGCAGCTTTACATTAAGGGGGAATCATTTATAAAATAACACCAGGACACCCCCTTTAAGAGCAAAAGCATAGCAACCAAGCCTATAACATGGCTGTGCTCAAGATGAATCTGGAAAACCCCCGACCTTTAAGTTCTTTGTCATGTTATGGGAGATGAAGTAAACTGCTCTCACTTCATCATATTTCTGTGTAAACTCATTAGCTAACCTTCTCTGCTTTGTATTTCTCCTAATTCATATTTCAAGTGCCCTAATACCGCCGTTTGGTGGCTTTGATACTGATCTGATGTAATTGTTCTTTGTGTTCGTGTGTAACGGTGCTTTGGTTTGCTCTGGTTGTAGTGCAGAGTGAAGGGACCAGCAAAACCTCAGGGAGATAAGGGGGTACCAAAAGAGATGGGAGTGTGATGTAGCAGGCTGTAGCTTGACAAAATCAGTACCAGATCAGCATGCTGGAGTCAAGTTGCATGATATACAAAGTAGACATCCACTTAAGTAATTTCGGTGGAGGTAATTCAAAATTCAATTTGAATAGATGATAAAATATCTGTATATTATTTTTGAGAGCTTCTGTGTGTTTAGGTCTTGCTTGGTTTTCCTCTCACTTGTGCTCCTGCAGACATTTGCTGTCAGAATCACGGGACTAAAACTTCCCAATATCTTCTGGTTGGTTTTGGTGTAGTAATCTGCCTGTGTTGTCCACCTTAATGCTGAACTTTAAAGGTCACCAGAGTCCTGAGGCATGGAGAAGACAGACAAGGTGATGCATGCTTCCCTTTGGAAATTTCCCTAAATCTCTGTATTGGTTGCTTTGTAGGCCCCTCAGCCTAGCAGCATTTCTGGTGGTTGGTGTGATGGGCCTCCACTTGACTCATTTGGAGGACGCCAACCCCTTCTCTACCTGACTGACCCAAAGTCAGAAGTCCCACTGTGGTCATATTCAGCCAGATTTTGGGCCAGTTGCTTGTGCTGTTGGCATGTGAAGTGTAAATAATACTCGCCATCCCTGGAAGCGCTTTCAGTTGACTGGCTCTGTGGTAAGCCCGCCTCAGTTCTGGTTTTCCTCATTTCCAATCGCAAGCAATGGCCAGATGAGCCCGGGGAAGGAGCGTAGTGGAGGGTGTTACCTCCTCTGCAGGAATGTGCTGTCCCCCTTGGTTTAGTTGGCTTGATCCAGTGCTTCTCATCTGCTTCAGGGAAAATTAAACCAGCTGGTTTTTTACTGGTGAAGACTGACAATCTTTCACACCAAAAACGCAAGACCTGGCAAACCAGTAAGGGTCAACCTGAAACAAGATGTAATCCGTTGCATACTCGCGTGGAGACTGTGGCAAGGACCTGCTGGGATTCAGATTATTTACTCATAAAACCAAATTAGATGTGTTTTCCATGGCTGCTTGTCAGAGAAGCCTTTTTGATTTGTATTCTTGCATCTTTTGCATCTGAGATGAAAACCAGCATGGCTAAATGATGAGGTTCATGGTGATATGAGCCAAACAGATGCACTTCAGAAAATGGAACTTCAATCTTGGATTTACTTAGCTCATTTCCTAGTGTCATTACGTTGTCCGGATGATGAATGTGCTTTAGTTGTGTGATCCTACACTGAATATATTTTAAAACATTTTTTTCACGCTCCCTTCTGTTGATCTCATCACATAGCCAAGTTAATAGATTTAAGGCAGTTTCATTTCCATACCATATGTTCCCTAAGGCGTTTTGGAGGGATAATTATGCTTATATATTTTACTTTACCATATGATGCAAATATGTACTGTCTTTCAGGTAACAGGGGTAGGCATACGCCGTTCTCAGAAGCTCTGAGATGACTTGTGTTTTCTGAAGGTGCTGTCTCCTGTTGTCTTTTAGAGGAGCCAGGAAGGATGACACCTTGGATGTGAGGATAAGGAGATCATGCAGTCACTCTGGAAGTGTTTCTTAGACTTACTTAACCCCCCTGCCCACTAGTGGGATATTTCCTTGAAAAGCGACTTCTAAACCATTGTTTCTGTAATGTTAGTGATTGGGGAAGGTAGGAGTTCATGCAGTAGCTGTACGCATTGCAGTGAATTTGAAGGATCAAGGCAAAGCAGGATCTTTCGTGCTGAAATTGTCATAGCTAACTGTAAATGTAAATTAGAAAACTGAATTATGTATGCAGAGACAGCCCAATCTCTTTTGGAAGGATATGGGGTTTTTTCCTATCTGGCAAATCACAATAGGTGCCTGAAGAATGAACTTGGCTGCAAGTGCGGACTGCTGCTGAGGCTTCACAAATTTACTTAAATCACTGGACCAATGTACAGAAGTTGACAAATGTAGCAGGATATGAATGGTACTAAATACATTGAAACTTTCTTTCTTTAAACAAATACAGAAGTTTGTTTAAAGTGGTTTGTGTTAAGAGGTTGTCCTTAGGCTAAAGATGTGACTGAAGGTTGGAGGGAAAAACGTTCAGTAGGATCATTTGGTAACTTAGGCTGGGAAATTCCCTCTTCCTTGTGCACGCTTCCTTAGGGTTTGGGTTTTTTTTATTAAAATTTGATTTTTTTTAATGATGAATGGAACTTGTTAGAATTCAAACCAGAATGCCAGTATGGTGGTAGGATTTTTTTTATTGTTTAGAGAAGTTGGTATTTGCTGAGTGAAATTTTAACTTGACCAGATAGTGCAGAGAAAATGCTTTTTTTTCCCATGGTGGACTTATTTTTACTGCTTTTGTAGAAATTAATGTCCTTTAATTTACATAATGATCTTAAGTCTTGGTAGAGAAAGGTGTCTTGTAATGCTACGAAAATACGGCTGCTAATAATTGGCATTAGAAAATAAATGGAGCAATTAAAAAGATTGGTATATAATCACTGGAAACAACTTTTCCATCAAATCCGTTGCTGTATTTTAGGTTATTGAAGCTGAAACCTTTACCCAGCTGATTCAGGACTGCAGCTGAGATCTAAGTGACACAGGGATAAAGGTGCTAAAGGAGACTTCCAAGGTGGGATGTGGATGGGTTAGATGATAAAATAGGGAATCCCTTTACTGGATTTAGTGGATTTAGCAGTTTGGAAGATGGAGATGCAGAAGGTACCTTCCTCATGAAAACCTGAGAGCCTGGGGTGACTTTTGATGGGGGGTGGGGGGGAAATCCCAAACCAGCAGGTTATAGAGTATGAGGGTGAATAACTTGGTTTTGTGTTTCACTCTTCATTTGAAAATTAAAATAAATCCTCAATTCTCTCTTTCTGAGAAACATGTTTAAAAAAAGGCAACAAAAAGCCCTCATTCTTTTAAAAATTGCCTTTCAAACCTGATCATTCTTTAAAGGTTAGGGTTAAGCATGGTTGTTTAAGTCAAAATGGTGATGATTGGAAAGGCTCAAGCAAAGGCAAAAATCTATGAGGCTCAAGTGTAAAGTCAACGAGGACAATGAAGAATACAACAAATGGGTTCCCCTGTGTCTGTCAGACCCTGAGTACAGACAGCATGAAAAACAGCAGTGCCCTTAAATGTCCAGGAAACTTTGGATTTCTTTCTGCCTGCAGGCAGAAAGTATAGATAAGAATAGTAATCCTAAACTGGTTGAAATAATTTTTCTGCAGAAAGTGACTTTTGAGCTGAGGATGGAATAAGATAGGAAACAAGTTTTCTATCCTGAAAAGTCAGCTAAATCGCAGGTTTCTGATCCAAACTGTGGTCTGTGATCCCTGTGTATGTGATACAGGTAGACTTGGTATATCAGGGACAGCATTTTATGAGTGTGTGTGACATGAGGATGGGACTGTTAGGAACAGAAAGAACTCTTCATATCATCTTACCTTTCAAAAAAAAAAAGAAAAAAACAAACCAAAAAGCAGACAGTGTATAAATGTCAGTGACAGTAAAGAAATAAGGAGATCTATTTCGGTCCTCTGAACAATGTGTGTTGATTAGCCATAACTTGGCATTTATCTAATCAACTGAGACGTCTCAAAAACCTTTCCGTGGGAGATCAGTGTGTCTCATAATGGCCTTTTTAATTTTTTCTTAGTGTATTGTTAAATTTGCAGGAGTAACACACCCACACCTTCTTCCAACTGTGTTAGTGCTTGCAGCTAATCTTGGGACGAGCGCTGTGTGATGAGATTTGAGAGGCAGCATCTGCTCCAGGACACGTTATTGCTGCAGGGTGATGGTAGAGAGGATGGCTTATTATGGCCCCAGGCAACTGCCTGTTGTGGCCAGCGTGCTGTCCTAATGTTTCTAATTCTGCCAGTGAAATGGAGAGCAAGTAATTGCAAAAACCAATAGGCGAGCAAGTAATTGCAAAAACCAATAGGTTAGATCTTTTTTTTTAATTATTATTTTATTTTGTTGCTGAATCCCCACATCATCCCCCCCCCCCCCCCCCCCCCCCCCCCGGTTTCATAATGACCTTGCTTTGCCTACTGGATTTCCCTGACCTCTTTTTCTCATGTGGAGAGTTGTGCTGGCCATGTGCCAGCTGAATAATTCGTAGTAATCTAAAAGTGTTTGGCTAAAATGCTTTATGGTTCCCTTACTTAATTTCTGCTCTAAATAAAACAATTCTTGTGAAACTTCTAGGCATGTTGATATAGTTGGCAGACAAGCATTTTGAAATAAATATTTTGAGTCCAAAAAAGATAGGCAAGATGCATGCAGAAGACTGAAACTATTCCAGCTGAAATATTTGCAATGTTGCTGAATACGAATAAAAAAATGAGTAACTTGAGAGAAGTAAATGATGTAACTTTTTTTAGGTAGGATCTGGGAAGCTGGTTTTGTATTGAGGTCTGGTGTCTTTAGGGAGAGGTTTGTCATCTTACATCATATTTTCAAGTGGCAAAAAGTATGGTTTCTCTCTTATGACTGATGTGTGATTCTCATAAATAAGTTTTTGGTATCAGAGAAGATGCCATATATTTTCTAGGTGATGATGTGCTTGTGGAAACCTTTTAGATCTGAATATTGTGGAGTGCCTGCAGTTCCCATCTCAATTGTCCTTCGTGTAAATAAAAGGTAGAAATGAAACCAGCTGTGTTATCTGAGCCTGTTCAACTACAATCGGCATTGCATTTCAGTTTCTTCAGATAACACAGGGCTGACCTTGGCTGTGTCCTGTCCCCTGCCAAGGGCAGGGATGCCAGGCTGGTGTGGTGGTGTGTGTTAAATACAGGTCCTGCTCTGTCTGTTACAGGGCGTGAGGCTGGTGAGGTTTGCTGGGGTGGAGAGATGCACAGTGGTCCTTGCTTGGTTTTGGGTGGACTCACGGTCTTAGTAAAGCCTGCTCTGTGTGCTTGTGGTTCTCATCACTATACACTGATGTTCAGTATACCTGATAAAATATTAAGAGTTGGGGCAACATTTTGGGAACTATGGTCTGCTTGTGGAACTAATTTGTTTATAGTGATTGGATCAAATGAAAGCTCCCCTACAGAAACAGGTGAACATTATGAGGGACCTTGCTGTAACAAGCCCTTCTCCTAAGACATTTGGAGGTGGAAAACAAGGTCTAGAAGTCATTTTGAGCTTGTGGAAGCTATTTGGTTGCTCTCTAAAAGTCATAAGTTTCTTGAAGCTTTTTTTATATTATTACCGATTATGTTTATATTCAGTTCTTCAGTGCAGCTTTGTTATATGCAGAAGTGTCTTTCTGTTACTGATGGAATCTTCAGACTATCAAAGTATCTGAAATGTACTGCTACTATTCTGTACAAAGGAAGATGCTTAAAACCCATGTGTACTGCAGTTTTTGGAAGGACGTCTGTTTCATCTCCTGTGTGAGATGGAATTGATGGCATTTCTGTACTGAGATACAGAGATTGCTTTATGCTTTGTGGGGAAGAGGTGCCTCTGCTTCCCCTTGAATGTAGAAAAGAGAAATTGGGAGAGATGGATCGGTGCGTGGTTGAAAGTAAAAGCTGAGGAGGGCTGATGACTTTCTCTGGGAATAACCCTGCAACTGAAGCTAATAGTCCTTGAATAATTAGAAGAATCACCTTAGAAATGTTTAACCCCAAAATATCTTAGGGGAGGCTTTAGATTTATAGCAGGTTTCAAAGAAAATGAATATATGAGGCAGAATAGAGATTTTCCTCATACTGCACTTGGCACCCCATTTCAGGATAAGTGCGATTATCCGCTGGCTGCAATTAGGGCAGATGCTGTCACCGGAGCTGCTTTGTGAGCTGCCCTGTAAATGCACGAACAGATGTCAAAGAAGCAGTTTTGCAGATTTGCCTTAAAAGAGCTTCTCTTTCTCCCCATGATGTTTCTGCTTGGTATGTGGAATTATCTTTGAGATGTTTAATACTTTGCTGTTGCAATCTGCTGTCTAATTTCTTAAACCATCTGAGGATGCTTGACCTCTATTGGTGCAGATTGCCTGAGCTGTGTGCTTAAGGACCGTTTGTTTTAATCTTTTTGGGGATGGACCTGGTCAGAATTTCTTTTTTTGTAGAAGCGCACTATCATAATGAAAAATCATGCCTGCCAATAGCAAAAAAAAAAAAAAGTGGGAGGATCACCCTCTGCCTCTTATTGTGGGTGGAAAAATAGTCCTTCTAAAGACAGGGGAGGACACGTGGAAGTACAAGGCACTGAACGGAAGAGAAAAAGCAAATGCATTGTGCTAGTTTGAACCGAATATGCTCGGATTTAGTGTGTGCCCACTGCAGCATTGAAATCATTCCACTGGCAGTCTTGTGAATATTTACATTTTTGCTGCTTGATGTGCAAAGAAACCAGATCTCCAACCTCCAGATGAAATGATTTTTTTTTTTCAGAGAACATAATGAGATTTAGGCTGTTACATCAGTTGGCTTAATTCTTACCTTACTGGAGTAATGTGGTGATTAAAAAAAATAATTATTTTCCAGGGTTTGCTGTTGAATTTCATTTGCTCAACAGCTGCATTCCTCTGCTACCCTATTTTGTGTTGAGCTCTAACTTGGCTGGTTAAGGTGGAAGCTGTTACTTAAGTGTAAGAATGAAACTGTGATCTAAGCTGCTGTGTTGTTCTAGCTTTTGCCCAAAGCTGGGAAGATTCAAATGAAATGTAAAGTCCATGTATTTCTTTGTCCACTGGTGTCATCTTAATCTTTGTAGGTTCTGCTTGTCCTGCTTTGTGTTGGGTGACTGTATGGATTTATCTGCTTGGCAGGTTTGGAAATTGGGGTGCTCTTCCTAATCCTTATCAGTGATGTGTAATCAGCAAAAGGTTTATGAACCCCCATAAAAGCCAGAGGGTATCAGAGGCACCCTAAAATCCATGTTTATTATGGCCCTGTGCTGTGTCACAGCATCTGCTGTACATCCTTGGTCATTTACTGCTTCTTTCATTTTAAAAAGGTGAATTATGGCATCCCTAATGGATGCATCGATTCCCTGGTACCAGTCACCGAACATTGCTGAATTTCTGCAGGCTTCAGTCAGTGTATCTACTCCATCAAGAAAAGCAATGCAGCTTGACTTCCTCCTGTATTTTTGCTCTAGATGAGCAGTGGAGGCAAAAACTTTTTACATGTTGCCATACTGTGCCTCTGTTTATTAACAGGGTCTCTAATTCACCAAAATAACTTTGTCTCTGTAGTCCGACCAGTTCTTGCCTTCCCTCTTAAAAAAAGTGGAGAGCAATGCCAGGATAGCACTTAGTTTTCTTAGTCCTTCACATGAAATTCAGAGCTGACTTCAGGTATATAATGAACAATTAAAGTAGCCATTGATTGCAGCTCTCACAGTATCCTTGAGAGCTGCATCTACAGAACTCGGAAACAAGATAAAAAATGGGGAAAAAATCAGATTTGTATAGGAGCCTTTGTTGCTGTTAGGGCTAAGTGGACAAAAAGACAAGCTGCAGTGTGGAGATCGGTGCCAAAAGCACTAACTGTGCCAACAGTGGTGGAATATGTAATACTGGTGGTATTTCAAATAAGCTATCTCTTCAGTTTTAGAATATCAATATTGGTAAAATATCATCCTTGAAATATTTTTATGTCGTGTGTTGTTAAACACTTGGATAGTTCCACTGCCTTTTTTTTTTTCCTTCTTTTAGATATTAATGTTTTCAGAGAACTACGGAGCTTGTGTTTCCAGGTAGCTGACAATGACTATTTTTAGTGAAGCTGTCATCTATAATTCAAGGGATTTTTCAGTACTTTTTAGATTGTAAGATGGCTTTTGGTTTTGGTTTCATGTCCTGATGCATTCAGAACACTCCTCTTTGAGTTTAAACACGCTTGTGTTGTGACACTTACTTGACAGCTTAATTTTGAGATTGAATATATTGTTTTGTGGTTAGTTTGAATGCAACATTCTATTTGTGCCCTTGCTTGTAAATTATCATAATCTGTGGGTTGAAGCCCCCCCACCTAGTTGTTGGAAGTCTTGTTTAAAATATGACTCATTCTGGTGTTGGTTTTTTGTTTTTTTTTTTTTTTTCCTTTGTTGTGTAACTAGGCAGATCAGGCAGACAGCATACAAAAGAATACAGGAAGGTATTCTTTTCCCTTTGATCTTTCATGGCACAGTCCTGAATGCTTTAAAATCTATTTTCTGTACTAGCTAGGCTATATAGGGGATATATATATATGTTGCTACTAGCTATGCATCGGTTTGCAGTCTGTGGATAATGGGATCGTGTACCTGGTACTGCATGGACTGGGTAGCAGAAGGATGCTTTCAGGTTGGTGCTACAAGCTTTTGTGTAATTCTGCACTGAAAAGAAACACTATTTTTGCACAATTTTTAAGTGCTTGGTTTAAAGGAGTGGAAGCTATCTGTATGGTCTGGTGATACAGAACAAATTTCTAAAATATATAGGTTAATTGATGCACTAAGCTGTTTCAAATGCTCAACTTCGAGGAGATGGATAACATGTGGCACAGTCTCTTAATTAATATGATCCTAAATCTAGTCATGAGCAGCTGCTTTTTTTTTTTCTGACAAGGCTGCAGTTATTGCTGCAGAGGGCATCTTTACTGCAGAAAAGATGATTCTCTTCAAGGAAATGATTTCATCTGCGGATGGAAAACGGGAAGGAGGTGCAAGCAGAAGTGGCAAACTGGAGGACAAAGCACTCATGCATTTTGCAGTTAGTTGAGGGTCGCCTTCATTTAAGGAGGATTTTAAAATAACATGGATGGGTTTATGTGGTGGAAGCTTTGATAATTTGTCCTTTGGAAATAAGAGTTATAGCAGAAGAAACCAGGGCTGGCAGATGCCAGCAGCTGCAGGGGTAGGTGTGCATGGTATTGTAAGAGTATGGACTTCCAAAAATAACTTCATTTCTATTCAGATGCTTGGGAAAAGCTGAATTGTAGTGTTGCTTAAAGAGTATGAGACAGAGCTGAAAAACTGGAGAATTGGGTATTTAAACTCTTGTTAAAAGGTATGCTTTACCTAAAATGTTAAAAAATGGTATATGGCTTCTGACCAGCCAGAGTTGCTTTTTATCATTCATTTTAATCTTGAGGAGTATGTATCCCTATCAGTAGGAAAGTTGGAAACGTCTTTTTGGCAGAAGAGAAAGCTCAGGTTTTTGTGTTGGCGGGTCACCGGGAGCAGGCAGGTAATAATTTTTGTGAAGTGTAATAAAAATGCATTGGGAACGCTGGAAAAATTTAAGTACATTGTTTGCCAAAACGTTTTCGGTGAGGAGGCTTTAAAATCATCCCTTTCTCGCTATTGGTTGCTGTCCATAGTCCCCCATAAAATGAGGAAAGAGAACATTGGTAATGACATTATTATGCCTTCTCCTAGCACTATTGCGCTTAAATTTGACTTTACACCTAAGCTGTATTAACTTCTTCAAGATAACCTTAAACCTTTTAAGACTACAGGAAAAAGCATCAGAAATTATCAAGATATTACTTGACTTGGTATTCAAAAATAAATTGATGACCTTCAGTTATGTAAATTGTCCTTAATTTTTTTTTTTCCCCTTAGGGGAGTACAGCACAGGTATTGTCACTTGCAAAGTGGTTTAATGTTTGTTTTGCGGTGTGCTTGGGTTCCACGATAAGCAAGGCTAAGAAGCGTTGGTTTGTCTTGGCTTGTGCTGGAAGTGGATTGAGTTTCTTGAGGCGGGAGGCCTCCATGCTGAGGGTCTGCTGAATGACATGGTTCTCTAACCTAACAAGGTTCTTTGAAAAGGATCAATGTACTGATATCTATTGATATATATCAGTATTCAAAATACTCTTACATTGAGGTGATATTGTAATGTGAGAAATTATTTCTTGATGATAGCGTATACATAGTTTTTTTATAAGCTGCCATTTATTACTCTTGTCTTTGGAAGTTTTCTAATACAGTGATACAGTGGCATTTAGGTGCTAGTGCAATATATTTGTGTAATGCATATGGCTTCTGGAAAAGCAAGTATCTTTTTGCTTAGCTATTATTTCAAGTGTGATGCTTGTTGAAGCTGTAAGTGGTACTAGAGTGCCGTGCTGCATCCTTCAACGTGCATCCTTTTGGGCATGGCAGTACTCAGGTTTCTCCTACTGCCAGTGCCTGCAGGGCTAGTTTAGGAGGGGAAGGATGCTTTTATTCCCCTGGGTTTTGTTCTCTGAAGCTCTCAAGCTTTTCTAGGATATAAGCATTTTTTTCCCTAACGCTGGAGTAATTCCTAGGCTCTGAAAAAAGTATTTTCTGCATCTATTTTGGGATTGTTGAGATACCTCCTCAGTGTGACCAACTGTAGTCCTTGGCAGTGTCTCTCTGCTCTTCATATCCTTAAATTTTAACAGGTTCAAAAAGATTTTTATTTTAAACACTGGTTTGGTGTTTTTTGTTTTTTTTTTCCTGACCTTAAACATTAAATTTTGGTTGCTAACATAAATAGAAATAGCTAGGCATGTGCTTCATGAGATAATAGGAAGATCTCATGTCCATTTATGGTTTATACAGATTTCCCCCTGCTAGCTGACTCTTCCCTGGGCTTGTATTAATGTGGTATTTGACAGTGATCTATGCTTTCAGGATATCAACTCCAGATTTTTTTCCATTTGGGTTTCCAAGTGCTGAGCTGCTCTGTGTACACCTGTAAGGAGGAAATCCAACCAGTGAAGCTGGAAAATTGGATATTTTGGCTGTTGGTGTGAAGAGAATTGCTGTGTTGGTGAGGGATGCTCTGTTAGAGGATGGTGCTAGAGCCTGGAGTTAATCTGGCAAAACTTGAAGGTACATTAAATGTAACATTGCCACTTTTTATAAATGGAAAATTTATCTTGGTATTTGAAACAGGGTTGTCATGTCTCTGGCCAGTGATTACTTAATTAGCTATTAAAAGAAGCAAAAACCCCATATAACGATGACTGGTCTCCCTGCAAGTCTCCAAACACTTGGGATACACAAAGCACTTCCTTGGTTTCTGGCTTTTTGTTAGTCCTTGCCATTCAGTTTGCAGTTCTTGTTAGCCGCCTAGGGAATACAAGAACAGCAAATTTAAGTTAAATGCAGCCTGAGAGAGGATATAGCAATTTCCTTTTGATTTTTTTAAAATTTCATATTTTTTTTGGTTTTTTTTCTGGCAAAAAAAAGCCAAGGGAGCAGCTGGGTGCTCAGTTCTCACTTGTCAGAATGAAGCTTTTAATGATGTTGCATTTTTGCTAAGTACCCAGCATTTTTTGAATCCTTGCTTACTCCAATGTCGTTTCATCAATGAAGCTCTGGGACACAGAATTAACTTCCAAGTGCCAGCTGTTCAGCAAGTACCATGAAAAAATCTGATTATTTTAATACTTCAACACCATTGTTGCTGCTTATGTGTAGGGCACATGTTTCAGGAGAGCAGTAGCGCTTCCAGAAATCAAGATGCAGTGACTCAAATCTGGAGCTCAAGAAAGAGGAACAATCCAGGGCAAGATTTTATTTGCACCATTTTTGAGGTCTTTCAGCATTATTCAGAAGTGCTGTGACAGAGGCAAATATGGAAATCACTTCTCCCATTCAGTTGCCTCAGTCACAAGACCTCACCGAGCCTTCCTGTAGTGTCTTTGTTATTATTTTCTTTTTTTTTTTGGCCCTCATCCATGCCTCTGGTAGCATCTCCAGCTGGTGAGACAGGAATCCCACAGACAAGCTCTTCATTTACTGCGTAGCCCTGATTAATTCCTCAGACATGGATTTGTTCCCTGCACAGAATATGCTTGGACTTTGAGGGGAAGAATATGTGAGCGTGTTATTATTCATGTCCTGATTCAGTTCCTTGTCAGAGCTGTTTGCAGTGGCTTCTAGGAGTAATTCATTTTGCAACAGTTTCTCCCGTAATGTTTTTAGATGGGGTTTTTAATTTCCCATGTTCGTTTTTGTCTCAGATTAAAGGTCTGGTAGAAGCTGACAGATTTCCACATGAGATGCATCAGCAAGAGCGTGATGAACAGGTAGCAGCATCCTCACCTGTCTTCTAGCTGCTAGAATGAAAAAAACTATTGAGTGGTGGTTAGACTGCAGGGGAATATCAAAACCTCGAGGCATGGGGTGATTCCAGGCTCTGGATGAGATTATCAGCTGGGTTTGCAGAAAGTGAAGGGACACCAGATTTTTAGGTTCACTCATGTTTGCTTTGAACTCAGAGCAAGATGAAGCAGATTTAGCAAGGGAGATAAATTCTTGATTACAGAATTGGGACCAAATGGAACATTTTAAGGAGAGAGGGAAGAAACCACCAAAGCAGTAAAATGTGTAATTGGGATGCTGCTGCCATTGCATGCTTGCCCTCACTGTCACAGGAGATGGGTGGTTTGGTGTCTGTTGGGGTTGCCTTCACCCCATCGTGCCAGGTCCAGCAGGCACTTCTGTTGTTGCTGAGTGTCTACAAGTGTGTGTCTGCTCCTGCTTTCATTTTCCGTTCTAGTTTAGGTCATCTCACTGCATTGGCATGTTGCTTAGGTGTTTCAGTCCAAATAAGCTTCTCTGAAATTTATTCAAAAGACCCCTTTCTTCTGTATATGACAGTCTTGGAGTGCTGATTTTTGTTGGTTTTTTTTCCCCCCATCCAAGCTTACCATCCCTTTTGAAGAAGTAAATTTGAATTGCAATTACAAATCTAGTTGAAGGTGTCCCTGCACACTGCAGGAGGGTTAGACTAGATGACCTTTAAAGGTCTCTTCCAATACAAACCATTCTGTGATCACTATAACACTTACAGGTATCATACTTCCTGTGTTAGAAGTTTCATTCTTTTGAGCAAAACTCATTGTATAGAAATTTTGCATGCAGTTTTACTGCAAAACCCTTTGCACCCTGCTGCTTTCCCTGTACCAATACCTGGGTCCATAAATCTGTATTTTAAGCAGCACCACCTCCTGCACTGGCACCATGAGGCGGTTCGAGACAGGCTGACGTAGATGATTAAGCGACAATAATGATGTTTCTCTCCCATCAGCAAACAGCGGGAAGAGAAAAACATGGTGAGCACGGAAGAGAAAGGTGACAAATAGGAAAGGGTTAAGCATTATATAAATGATCCAATGAACTCACAGGTACAACTGTGCACTAATAACCAAGATGTTGAGCATCTACATGGGCTTTTCTGCCTGTCTAGGATGTGGTAGTTTTTATAGCTTCAGCTGTCACAGATCTGTCAGTCTGGCATCAGTTTTGATCTTGTGGTGGTGTCATTTCAGGTACCAGCCGCACCATGCTATTTGTTGCTGCAGGAGAGAAATGTGGAGAGTGCTTGTGCTGATATATTCAGACTAAGCAGTGAAGTGTGTTTAAATTGGCCATTTCTTTATCAGTTTTTTTAAAGTTTATCTATTCCAGGAATTTCTACCCCACACATTATATGTTTTGAGGTACTGGTGGATGGATAAATCCAGACTGTCTTGAGCAACCAAGCTTGTTAGGATTGCCTGAGGATTGGCAACAGGGAGAAAGTTCCACTATTTTTGTTGTCCCTTGTCTGGGTTATGGGATGTTACAATAAAACCAAGTGAACTTTGCTTCCAGAATTGCCCCTTTAGCAGCCTCAAGGCTGACACTAATCTGTTTTTTTTCCAAATCATCTAATATTTGGCAAACTTTGTCAGTGATTTCAGGCGTTAGACATCTCAGATTATTTATAATGGGTACTGATGCTTCCAGTAGACAGTTTATTTTGGATTTTTTCCATGTGTTGCTTACACTCGTTCTGAAAATTAAAATACTGAGGTTGACCTTGTGAATGAAAAAGTAAGAAGTAGCATAACCAACACACTTGCTAAAAAAATGCAGCTGTCAATGCAAGAGCACTTGCTATATGTGGTCACATATATATTTAATTTGAGAAAGGATGTTTGCTACCAGTGTTTATGTATATTAAACTGTGGACAACTATTACAAGATTGCATGAAATGTGAAAGTAAACTACTATTTACAAGTTTAGTGTATGCACAAAGCCCAGTTGATTGTCATAATTCTAGTATGCTTTTTCTGTCAACCTGCTGGTAATCAGATTATTATCGCGATTTTTGTAAGGGCTTCTGAGCTGCTTGGAAATATTGATTGATTTTGTTATGTAGGAGAAGACAAGGCTTGATTTGTAGCCTTGTGTTTGTTTGGAGAGCATGCTTTTTACATTGCAAGTAAGATTGTTATGATAGTAAAATTGAGTAAAATCAGTGTGCAGGGTCAGTTTGAGTAAGAACCTTCCTTCAAATGTAGAAAATGGAAAAGGATATAGAACATATTAGGCTGAAAGTATGTTGACTTGAAATGTTGTAAATTCTTCCTTTCATAGGCATGCATAGTCCATAAATTTTGGCCAGAGTGTTCACGGGAGTTAGCAGCTCTTGCCTCTGAGGTCTGATGTATGCTCTGGGTTTCCATCTCCCGCAGGATCAGTGTCCCGTTACTGTTGCCTTTATCCTTGCCAATGCCTGTACGTGAGTGAAGCAGCTGAACGAGAGCTTGGTGATCAAGTCAGGTCCTTTTATAATCTGCCACTTGAGTAAGGAGACATGCGTGCCCTTCCAGCAAGATAGTAGCTTTTCTTTTCTATAAGCCTGTATAAATAACTTAGATGTCGCATCATTATTTGTCTGTTCTCACTGAAGTGTAAACATGTAGCAATGCAAAATGCCTTTAATTAAAATAGTATGTAGAGCAAGTTTTGCAGGTTGGAAAATACTTGCTCTATTGTTCTTTTCATCTTCCTATTTAATTTTTTGTGTCCAAACACAAAAATATTGTTAATTTTAAGTCATATAAAAACCAATATGACAGCCTGCTTGAACAGTTGTCATTAGGAGAGCCTTTCTCCCTGACATATGCTAATTATGTAATTACACATATTTCATTGCAATGTTTTCTCAAAAATACTTTGGAAACTGACTGTCTGCAAGAAGTGTATTTGATGTTGAGCAGAGCCCAGCTCATGTGCACCATGGTTGGGAGACCACAAGCAATTATCTTCATTAACGTTTCTTTGACCTAACATAATACTCCAAGACATGTTTAGTGTTATTAAAAGTAAATCCTGTGGCATGCCTCCTGTGATTTAAAAGGCTCAAATTAACACCTCTTTGCTTTCTGACCTCACTAAATTTCTTAGTCATTAGTGGAAGCTTCTGGCGTTTGAGTGGTTTTGGAGGGGACTTGGCTTTTCTTCATTCTCACAGTTACTGGGGCTTTTAGCATCTCTGTGGGGTGCATGCTTGGCTCAGTTCTGAATTCAAGTTGTTTGGATGCAGGAGACACAGATGTTTGTTATTGTACCAAGTCCATGCAGAATAAGCATCTGTAGAGAAGCGAGGAAGGCTTTGGGGTAGGTGGGGTAGAGTGGCCTGATGCTTTAGAGAGGATTTATTGAGCTTGTGTGTATTTAACAGGAGGGAGGAGGTGGAAGGCAAGGTCGGTTTGCTCAAGGTAACCAACCTGAAGTCTTGTTTGCAGTTCTCACGTGAGTCGGTAGTCCTCTATGCACTCTGATAACTTGAATAAAAATAGGCAGCACTCTTCTCATAAGCTTTGAAGTAGAATCTCAATGAGGAATTATCTAGTTTAAGTGTGGTGGTGGTTGTTCCCCTCCCGCTCCCCCCTTCTTGAAGGAAAAGCTGGTGTTGGAGTCAGAGCTAGACAGAGAAAGCCCAACCCAGCACTTAACTGACATCATCCCTGTTGCACCTGTGCCTATACTAAAGCTATAGGAAAGCAATTGGAGTGATTCCCAGTATATAATGTATGTCCTGCTACCAAGAAATGCACCGTCGGTCCCTGCCAGATGTATTTCATGGTGATATATTAATTTATTTGCTTTGAATAGCACATGGCTGGGGCTAATACACTTAATGAAATATTGGAGCGAGAAACAACACAAAATAATGCTTTTCATTTTAAGACCTCACATTTTGTAGTAAATAGAACAAATCTCCAAATCTCAGCCTTGTGTGAATGTGGAAGATAAGGGAGGCTGTGCTTGGACTGAAGGTCTTGGATCTGGGTACTTGGGGAGGAGAGCAAGGACAGGGTGACCATGTGAAATGCAAATGCTGCTTCTGAATGCTCTTCAGACATCAAACATCTGCAGTGCAGGAGCTCCTTAAACCTGATGTCGGTTTTGACCTCGTGTTTTTTTGACTGTACTTGAGTGTTTTGTTGATGCCATCAGGGAACTGTCACAGACATGAGGTCTTGCTCCTATAAGGCAGTGCTCAAGGAGAGGCTCAACGTTATATGTCATGTTGGGATGTGCATCACAAACTTTTATCGGTGTTAAATGTCACCTGCCATTTTATTGCCCAGATGTTGGCTCTGAGGGTCCTGTGCATTTCTTTGTAGTTACCTTTTGTCTTTGTAATTGGAACACCTCCTAACATCTTCAAGGGGAATTTTGAGTTTGTTAGAACCAATCAGAGAACAGAGGACCATTAACTCTGGAATTGCTTTCATTTGGAGGGTAGTGGTGGAGCGTTGTCTTCTTGTGGTGATTAAGTTTGAGAAATTAGCTGTGCATTTCATGATTCAGCACCAGAGATTGGTTTTCTGTGGTTTTTAAGCAGTCGGAGAGAAATAAAAAGTGAGATTGAGTGAGTTGGCTGTAGTAGTTCATATCTGATGTCAGATGTGGACATCTCTGAAAAATGCTGGCTTGGTGGGCGGAAAAGTGCTGTTGTTTGAATCCCAATGTGTTGAAAAATCTCGTGGACAGGAAGGGAAAGGACTTCAGCTACTCTTCACTGGCACGGGACTGTGGGGTAATGTATCTAGACCAGGGCCACAGGGGAAGGGGATGGTCATTTTAGCAGCTGAAATTTGAAGGTGTTGTATACCACACACCTATGAGAAGCTGATGATTCTTCTCTCAGTCTGGATTTTACAGCAGTTGTAGGAATAGGTGAATTCAGTCAATACAAGGTCCTCACCCAGGGATGGTGGAGCTGAGCACCAGGTCTGTCAGCAGCGAGTGCTCCTGGATGGGCGCTGCAGCAGGGGTTGCGTGTGCCTTTGTGTTGTGAGAGGACTTGGAGCTTGTGACCACTAAATAATTCAGTTTTCTGTTAGACTTGTGACTAGGCAAATCATTGTGTTTCAAGAGTCATTCTGAACGTCGCTCAGGAAGAGCTGTGAATTGACAAGAGGAAACGGCCTCGTGTTGAGCCAGAGGTAGTTTAGATTGGCTATTAGGAAGAACATCTTCACCAGAAGGGTTGTCAAGCACTGGAACAGGCTGCCTGGAGAGGTGGGTGAGTCGCCACCCCTGAAGGTATTTAAAAGATAAATAGACATGGCACTTGGGGATTTGGTTTAATGGTGGATATAGCAGTGTTAGGTTAACTGTTGGACTTGATCTTAAAGGCCTTTTCCAACCTAAACCATTATATGATTCTGTGGCAAAGAAGACATTTTCTTTTTAGTTGGAGTATGTCTTTAAGGTGATATTTTAAAGTTTTGTTGTTTGGGGTTTTTTTGTGTTTTTTTTTTTTTAAGTAAGCATGGTATGCAACTGTTAAAAATCTTGCAAGGTTTAATTCTCTAACAAATCCTGAAAAATATGTAATTTATATGTATGGATAAGTCAGTGTTGGGAAAGTCAAGGGGTGTTTTCCAAAGCCGTGGTTAGCTGAGTGATGCTTTCCCTAAGTTGGCATGAGGTATGCAAACATGGAAATAGAGACACTAACTGCTAAATAAGCTATTTGGTAATATTAAGCAATAAAGCTGTAGCAACTTCTGACATGAGGATGCTGATGTTGATTCAGTAGGCTGTCTGGTATGTTGCTCACAAAATACTGATTTTATTCTCCATGAAATACTCTAAAAATCAGAGGGTAGTTCTGCATCTTTGATGCTTCAGTGTCAGGGAAAAATTAGCAAAGGCTTGATGTGCTGTGGGTAGCTACACCTCAAGCTCCCCTCTACTTAAGTGTGGGCAGCGTTTGTGTGTTAAATACCTTATTACAGCTTTGGTGTGTGAAAGCCCTGCTCTTTTCAGCTGTTGGTTGGGAATCATCACTTGCTTTCTCTTAAGGTGATTGGTATCATCAGTTGAGTTGCTCCATTGCATCTCATGGCACACGTCAAGATTTTTCAGGGATCCCTGGCAAGATAAATCACCTAACCTATTTTGGTTTGCTTTTTTGTAGCATTGCTAACATGATGACCTGACAAGATATAGGATGGTCCTGACTATGCAGCACAGGTACTGATGGAAAAGGATCCAATATGAGTGTAAATGATGTTGGAGGAAGACGACGCTTTGAAGGTAGCGAGTACACGCTGCACATATACCCTGGGAGCATCGCAGAAGGGACTATCTACTGCCCCATCACTGCCAGGAAAACTTCCACGGCTGCTGAGGTGATTGATTCACTCATCAATAAACTTCAGCTTGAGAAAACAAAATGCTACGTCCTTGCTGAAGTGAAGGAGTTTGGTGGGGAGGAATGGATCCTCAACCCAACAGACTGCCCGGTCCAGCGCATGATGCTGTGGCCTCGTATGGCCCTGGAGAACCGCATCAGTGGCGAGGATTATCGCTTCCTCCTGCGGGAGAAGAATCTGGATGGGTCCATTCACTATGGGAGCCTTCAGTCCTGGTTGCGGGTGACGGAGGAGCGTCGCCGGATGGTGGAGCGTGGCTTCCTTCCCCAGCCACAGCAGAAGGACTATGATGACTTGTGCAGCCTGCCGGACTTGAATGAGAAAACACTCCTGGAAAATCTCAGAAACCGCTTCAAGCAAGAAAAAATCTACACCTATGTAGGCAGTATCCTCATCGTTATTAATCCGTTTAAGTTTCTACCTATTTATAACCCCAAGTATGTAAAGATGTACGATAACCATCAGCTGGGAAAGCTGGAGCCCCATATTTACGCTGTGGCAGATGTGGCTTACCATGCCATGCTTCAGCGGAAAAAGAACCAGTGCATTGTGATTTCGGGAGAGAGCGGCTCGGGAAAGACACAGAGCACTAACTTTCTGATTCATCACCTCACCGCCCTCAGCCAGAAGGGATTTGCCAGCGGAGTAGAACAGATTATTCTAGGAGCTGGACCAGTGCTTGAGGTAAGATGAACACAATAGTAGTGTGGAAACTTTTAACGGTGGGAAAAAAAAAGACAACTAAGTAGTTGGGGTTTTATTATGACACTAATCTGGGTTTATCTGCTATGTGCTACTGATGAAGTTAACAACAGTACTAGCAATAAGAGAAGGTTATGTTTCTGCCTATAGAATTCTACTTGCTTCAAAAAAAGGGAAAAATAAAAGTACAGCAAATATATTTCTGATAAATTTGCTAGGGCTTTGTTTTCACTCAAGTGTTGCTTAATACTGGTATATCTCAGTGATTTTTCAGTTTGAAAATGGAAATTAAAAACCCTTTCTTGAATTATCAGTGGCCTTTCTTTATAGTATATTGAAAGAGAATTAATTGCACATAGTATATTGATAGTGTTGTATTTACGGAGTTTCTGCGCGCTCAACTTCATTGGGCTGGGGAAGAGATCAAAGGTAACTTTCATGGTCAAAATTTTATTTTCTAATCACGAGTACTTGTTTTGGCCAGTGTGATTAGTTACTTTATGCAGACTTTTCCTGTGTGTGAAAGGAGATTAGATTAACTGCAGCATTAACTTTACAGATATGAAATTGGAGAGGGGTACAAGCATGCATTAATTAAATTGCCTTGAGCTTGCCCCTTAACTCTTTGAAATGGTTTGTGTTAGAATTGCCAGTTTTGTTTGTGAAAGCCTGTCTGCATGAGGGTGACGTGAGCATCAGCTTCATCTGTGCCATTGTTCTTTGAAGCCACAGTACAGGGAGGTGCTTGATGGCTGCGTTTTCTTTTCTTAAAATAAAAAGTGGCTTCAACTAAAGGTTAGTAAAATTCACAGATTTTGGGGGGTTTGTTTTCTGTTTTGAAAGGTCTTTTTGGCAGTTGTAGACAGAGATATCTACTGTGTCTGTATTCCATTAATGAGTGTGAGGACTTTGGCCAGTTTCAACTACCAGCAGAAGACTGGGAATCAGAGGAAGGACTACTGCTTGTGGGTATTTCAGCCAAGGATAAGCAAAGAGCTTGATTTTGCAAAGCCAACGAGTGTTTTTTTTCTGATTTCATGTCAGGTAGAATGTGTTGACCTAACTTAATCTGGAGTTAGCAAATGATTAAAGTAATTCTGGATGGGCTTTGTCCTGAAAAGCTACAAAGTTGTATAACAAACAAGGTAAAGAAATTGAAGAGGCTTTTTTTTTCCTTTATTGACAGTCTGCATGAAACTGTGTGATAATTATTTTAAAGCACACAGGCAAGCAGGCTTCCCATTCTTGCACTCGCTAGTGTTTCTCCTGCTGTTGTGCAAGAGATTGTGGAGCTGTTTATTGCTGGAGTTGATGAGAAAATACTAGACCAGGCTCCAGTAGCCTACAGTTAATGGATGTTACTGCAATGACCCAATTAGGTGACCATGTTAACTTAAAAAAACAACTAATTTAATGAAAATTATTGCATTCCACCTCCAATGCTGCTGTTTATTTGAAACATTTGTATGCCTGTTTGGTTTTTGGTATGCTTTTTTAATGCATCTTGTTAGACTAAGGTCCACTTTATAGTTGTCTTAATTACTGTCACAGAGAGCACCTCAGTCCAACTTAGATTTCCAGAGGTGGAGAAGAGATCTCCATGAAAGAGAAGGTAGAAGGAAGTTTTGTGAATTGTTTTTTCTTAAATTTTGGTTTTTTTTCAGGATTAGGTAAATATTCTGCTTGCTTGGCTCTTGGATGGAGTGCAGCAGTGCAGACAGTTTACTGGTAATGCTGCTTTGGTGATGGCCACTTAATTCTTCCAGGGAACTGTTGTGTGTGTTGGGATTAGGTACAAGAGAGGGATGCACTAAGCCTCTTTGCTTTCCTTTTGCAAGATCTGCAGCTGTTTTTAGCAAAAAAAAAATTCATCTGAATCATAGCTGGTTTTTTTGTTGGTGAGTTTTTGTTGGGTGTTTTTTTTTTTCTTTTGAAACAGAAGTTTACATTCCTTCACTCCGGCAGCTGGACAGCTGCTGTTTTGCTTCTCTAGCTGCCTCCAGGTCTCTTGGAGAAAGTGAGAGTAATCCAGAATTTCTTCTGCTCTGCCAGCACCAGTCCCAAATAGTCACAAACCACACAGGCTTAAAGATAAAGTGTGCATACTTCTGCTTTTTCTTCCCTTCCTAAAAAATGGGTCTTCAGAGAAGATCTGTTGTGAAGGGTCGTGTTACCCTGCCACCCGTTTGCAGACTGGACCTTCTGATTCCTTGCATTTGTGGCTGAAATGCAGTTTTCACATCTCTAAGCTTAGATGCCAAACTTGGGTGTTCCCCCCACACACACCCCCTGCCTCCTTTGTTGTCATTCTTCTTCCCTCCTTCGGACACCTCTTTGGTCCCTTTGTTTTCTGTCTGTGTATTTAAAATAAAATTATGTTCAGCTCAGGCTTGTCTTTTACGAGGCAGCTGCATAAACTCTTTATGCTGCAACTTCTGGTTTAGGGAATGGAGCACAGTGAGTAAGAGTTGACTCGGACCCATTAATCTCTTTTTCTTTCCCTGCTTGCAAAGCACCTCTGGTAGCATGAGCATTTGCACTGAACCACCCGTCCCTGGGAATGCCGTCACAATCGTGCTCACACGGCAGGGGCGGAAGTGGAGCAGAATTATTATTTTTTTTTTTTTCTGCAGCTTCACTGTGTTCCTACTTTACCTATTCCGAATAGCATCAGGCTATTGTTTGTGACTTTTGTTGCACAAGACTCCTGTGAGCCTTGTCCAAATTGCCCTTTTGGGGACAGCTGTCCAGCCAAGCTGTTACTGCCATCTAAACGTGGTAATACCATCCAGTAGCTGTACGCAGCAGCAACTGCTGTGTGTGTGTACTGAGACCGAGTGTGTCCTTTTAAGGTATATTTGATGTAAGTCTTATGGATTTTCTTTTTCTTACGATGGGATTTAATAGGCAAGGGTTTTTGTAGCAATTGGAATAGTTGCAATATGCCTTTTCTGTTTTGTGATAGATGATAATATAAAATATTTATATATTCATATATTATGATAATTATATTACTTAAATATCATACTTATCTTTCTAACAACAAGGTTCCAATTGGTTTTAAAAGGTGATTTTCTTTATCTTTTTTTTTCTCTTCCCCCCATTTTCTTGAAATGCACAGTTTTTCTCTATAGAAGATTGCTTTTTCAGCAGGGTATCCCTAGAGCTAAGCTTAACAAAATTCTGCTCTCTGGCTATTTAGTTTCAAGACTGAGCTTCTCAAATTCAATTATTTTATGTAGTTACTAGAGGAACAGTTGCATGTGCTGCAATTCAATTCTGTCTCTGATAGACTTCATGCAATACTTCAGATGAAAACTTCATTATGCTCAGGTTGATGCTCCATCAGGGACCCAGAGTGTATAACTTTGGTGCCACATAGGTAGTCTGTTTTTCATTTAAATGTCAAGCCTGATATTGTTTAAGAAAGCATTGAAGTGTGCTGGTCAGGCAAACAATTTACTCCAAAAATTGTACTTTCTTTTGAAGAGAATAGGAGGGGCTTCCTATAGGCAACATATCATAGAACCGTGGAACGGTTTGGGTTGGCAGGGACCTTAAAGACCACCCAGCCCCACCCATGCCAGGGGCAGGGACACCCCACCCACCCCCAGCCCAGGCTGCCCCCAGCCCCGTCCAGCCTGGCCTTGGGCACTGCCAGGGATGGGGCACCCACAGCCTCTCCGGGCAGCCTGTGCCAGCGCCTCGCTGCCCGCACGGGGAAGGATTTCTTCCTAATATCTAATTGAAATGTTCCCTCTTCCAGCTTAGTCGTTTCCCTTTGTCCTGTCACTGAGGCCCTTGCACACAGCCCCCCCCCCTCCAGCTTTCCTGTGGGCCCCTTTGGGTGCTGGAAGGTCTCCTGGAGCCTTCCCTTCTCCAGGCTGAACAGCTCCATCTTTCTCAGCCTGTTTCCATAGCAGAGGGGCTCTGGCCCTCTGAGCATCTCCGTGGCCTCCTCTGGGCTCGCTCCAACAGCTCCGTGTCCTTCTTATGCTGGGGGCCCCAGAGCCAGATCCACTGGGGGGGGTCTCACCAGAGCAGGGCAGAGGGGCAGAGCCCCCTCCCTTAGCCCACCAGCCATGCCGCTGGTGACGCAGCCCAGGGCTCAGTTGGCTTGCTGCTGCTGAGCTTCCCTGTCAAGTGTTTCTGCTTAATTTTTAACTCCAAAAGCCACAGTTAAAGGTTTGATTAACCCCCCCCAAAATATCATTATCACAGGGCTTTCAGGCAAGGGTAGTGAGACACTGGGGGAGGCTGCCCAGAGCAGCTGTGGGTGCCCCGTCGTTGGCAGTGCCCAAGGCCAGGCTGGATGGAATGAACAACCTGGGCTGGTGGGAGGTGTCCCTGCCCGTGGCAGGGCAGTTGGACTGGACAGTCTGTGAAGGTCCCCTCTAACCCTGAAGGCTCTGTGATTCATTTAGTGGTCTACCTGGAGAACGGTGGTTTAGGCACAGGGCTGTTTTACCCCACGGGTAGGTAACTTGTTCATGTGAAGTTAAGACAGTGTTTTAAGACCCTGTTTTCTCTTTAATTAGATTAGCTAGAAACATCCAAATGAACTTCATATTGGAAGCCAAGCTTGTTTCCATAGACTTAAACCTTTAGAGGTGGGATGTTGGTGTGCTGCTCCGCAGCCCTCCCTGGGGTCATCACCCTGCACTGGTGGGCTATGTGGCATGTGAGCATCCTCCTCTCTTTGGTGCAGAAGAAAACGTAAGTCATGCTTCAGCTTTCCTGGGGAGGTTTGAATGCAAGTTAATTTATTACACCATGTTACTTTTTTTTTCCTCCAATTCTCAGCAAAGATGCAGAAGTAATAAATTTCTCCCTGGCTCAGGTGTGCCCAAAGGTCCCCAGACAGGTATCGGATGAGCCTAGTTCTAAAGGAGTCTGCACCAAATCATTTTATCATCTGTAACTTTCTCAACATCTCATTTGTCACAAGAAGTGCTGCAATGGCAGCTACAAAAATCAGACATGTTTTCTAAGCAGCTGTTTACATGCATCTTTGAATATCCCAATGGGCATGTCTCAATTGCTTTTAAAAAAATAAAAGGCAAAAAGAAATATTTCTGTGACAGGGTGCGGAGCACTGCTGGTGGTGGAGGGTAGCTGTTCCTGTCCTTCACAGCTCATGTGCATCTGCAACATCTATGCCGGGGGAAAAGAAGGAATTGATTGCTTGAATTGCTTTTGAAAAAAATGCAGCTAGCCTTTTGTAGTGGCAGCAATGCTGTTTGCATTCCCAGTAGGCGGTGGTTTGCATAGAAGCCTTAGGAACAGCAAGCGCAATTGCTTTTTAATTTCTGGAGAAGTGTTACACGGTATGTGTGCTTTGCTTGTATGGGGAAGTTACAGCTTCAGTCCTAAGGTCTAGAAGTCTAAAAGATGTTATTTTTCTTTTGTAGATTGTTGGATTATTAGAGGAAAATGTAAGCAGCAACTGAAGAGATACTGAATTTTTTTATTTTATGGGACTTTGTGGTCATGTACAGCTTCCCTCCAACTGAATTAAGCTTTTGCAGCAACAGCAACTGAAGAGCTGGCCGCTGTTAGGTGCAAGTGAAAATGATACTGCACTGCCAAAATTTCAGTAGATGCTGCTGAATGTTTCCAGAGTTAAACAAAGAGCTATTGAGTGGAGTTAAAAAAGAAATCGATTAACTAGAAGAATCAGGCATGTCCTGGGCTTTCAGTATAATCGAGTGGCATCAGACAATGCAGCAATGCTAAAGCTAAATGTGCGTGCATCCTCCACTGCTGCTCCCAAGCAATTTGGCTGGATGTGTGCAAGACCTGTAGTAATCTCAGGTAGGATCCAGCTCTGCCGGCAGATCCCCCTCTCTTAACTCCTGCGGTGTATAGCTGGGGTAAGGGGATGCTCTATTCATGCAGCAAATTATAGTGCAAGTATTCGCCTATGAGAAAAGACACTTTCAAGTCGAGTATATTCATATTTTTACTTGGAGCAGTATTAATGGGAGGTAAACTCTGAGTATATTCCCTTTTAGGTTTTTTTCCCCTGCTCCTACTTGGAACAGTATTATTGGGAGATAAAATTTGAGTGTATTCAGATTTTTTTTCCTGCTTGAAACCATATAATGAAAGGTAACCAATTTTCATTAAAATGGACTAGAAAAAAAAATCTGATTTGGTTTATGATGTTCAGTTCCCAATATACTGATTTTTAAGTAATTATCTTGTGTCATGTGGTTCTGGGGGTTTTATATCTGAAAAATGGATTTATATGACAGGGAGAGGGAAGACTTGTTACTCTGCTCATTACTCACTTCTGATCGTTTTTAACCTATAATATATGCAGTTATTATTGATCTCCTGTGTGGTCTGTGTTTGGGGTAGGTGTCCAATGCAGCAGCCAGGATTTTTTCACCTTGCATTCTTCCCTCCCCAGTGCATGGAGGGGTTAGAGAGGGAGCAGCGCACAGAGATTTTACAGATGATGCCTAATGTGGGAAGAATTTGTGCAGGCCTCCGCCGGCAGCAGTGACACAAAGGAGTCATACAGCAAGGCTCATGCACCAAATGCTTTTCACCAGCGCTTTCAAAATGCTGTTATTCTTCAGCTTGGGATATTTTACAGTTTCAGGCTCTGTGTCAAATGGTGACTTGTTCATCTGTTTCTCTGATGCTGAAATATTCAATATTTTCACTTTGGAGTCTTTCTGAAATACCCAGATTGGCCATATGGGTAGCAGAGTTTAATATTATGTTTTGTTATTTGCTATCTTCAGCAAATACTTTGTTATCCTGAAGTCCAGCTTACTATGCTTGAATGATAAAAATTGTTATTTCTGACCTGAGAAGACTGCAGAAAAATGGGTTAGTTATTGAAGAAGGTTTATGCAAAGCTGCCTTTTCCCACACCCTTAAGAATTAGCAGCTATTTTGTTTCCAGGAGGGAAATGGTAACTAAAGCACTGCCTTTGTGGGTGGAGCGTTTACCTTACAGGGGGCGTTCTATTGAACCTACACATAACAAGCATCCCATCTTCTTTTCCTTCCCTCCTTGCCATCTCTTTTTGGGGGAGCTGTTTTGTTTTGCCATTCATTCTTATTCACACCCTTCCATTTTTATCTTTCTCTTTGGTTTTCTTTGACTGACCTTTTAGGATTTCACTTTTTCCTCTATTGATGCATACCTAGATCTGGGTTTTATAGATACCTAGATATTTTGTATCTAGAGATTTCGACTTTATAGATATTTGGATCCTGAGATTATGAATCCCTAGATACCTGGATATCTAGATTTTATGGGTAATTACCTAGACAGGTATCTTTATGTCTATATATCTAAACATAATCCTGAGTCAGACCTGAGCAGGAACCAGGTATTCAAGCTCGCATGCAACCATAGTGAACCCAGATGATGCTCAGCATTATACAGTATTAGAGAACAACTGACTTTCTTAATACCATTTTTTTTATCTTTCACTGACATTGCACCAGTGTAGCTGCTATTTGGTTTTGTATCTTTTTTCTTAAACTTGAAGATCAAGGTGCACGTTTTATAAAGCTTGAAGGAAGGATCTCTTCTGAAAGCTGTTTCTTTCCTTTTTCACTATGTATATTTATCAAATAGTTTAATAATAACATAGCACTCTAATGTTTTTGATCAAAGATTGTACTGCTGCTGTCCAGGCTTCCATGAGGACCTCAATATCCATAACTGAGCTGCAGACTTTTCATCCCTAATGTGCGTAGTTAATAGGGCACTGTATTTTTGTAGTCACAGAATGAGGAATTAATGTTCTAGCAGGGATTTTGTTTACTCTCCTCCTCCCTTCTCCCAGGCAAAATACAGATCTTACTTTTAGGACCATTACTGAGACCCTTTTGACTATTCTGGTGGCTGGGGAATCCATACTGGATTCTACGTGCTGGGCTTGGGTGCTGGGCAGATGCCAGATAGGTGCTGTGCTGCACCATGGTCACCTTTGGTGGGGAACAGAAGAGCCTAAGAACAAGAAGCCTTTGTGGGACAGTGATTACACCCAGCTCTGGTGGTAGCAGTTGACAAATCTTGGCTTTTTAAAGATTTCTGCTGTCCCTGGGGCTTTTCCAGGCACAAAATGTGAGTGCTGTCCATTAAATGTCTCTGCTGAGAGCATTTTGTTTTGCTGCCCAAGGAGCAACGCCCAGCTTGTCTGCTCAGTGACAAGGTGATGGTGTCTTACTGAGCTCAGGAATTTGAACAAATTGTTTCCAAGGCAGAAGATATTTTCCAAATCTGTCCTCAGTGTCTTCAGATGTGAGAGGCATTCCCTTATTTATAGCACAGAAATTGTTATTGTCACTTATTTTATACTGTGGAGAGACAGAGAAAATGTGATTAGTTATGGTGGGTTTTTTTTTCCTTTAATGTCTCCAGTGATGTATGTAAACGTAAAGGAAGAGGGTTACTTCTGGTGTTGGTGCACATGGCTGGTGCTTGCTCCTGCCTCTTTACTTTGCTTTCCTTTATGAGCCCAGACAGGTCTGCAAGCATTTTGCTTAGCCATCCTGGATGGAAATTAAAGATGTGTATACATGTATACGTTATATATGTGAATATACACCCTATGTATATGTATGTTAGCAAGTGGTTCAGCACTGCAGGGAGCCGTTGCATGGAGGGGAGCAGCCGGAACTGAGCCTGCATGTGCGCCCTGAGGGTCCTGCTGCGGATGAGCTCCCACCTGGTCCTGCAGCAGAAGACCTCAGGAATACAACCAGGATTTTGTTTGAATCGCAGAAATTTTGAGCATGGACCCTTAAGTGAATTTAGTTTGAGGGGCCAAGAGATTCACTTTGAAGACTTCCTGAGCCAACTGCAGCACTGCAAGGTATACACCTTATTTCCCCATATGCTTCCTATGGGAAGAGAGAAGTCGATGTGTTCATTGATGACTGCCAAGTAGAAGCATGAGCATCGGTGTGGATAGTTGTCATCATTTAGGGTTGTGCCAACAAAAATGTCTAAAGCCAAGAACTGCTAGAGTGAGCGGTGTTGATCATCTCTTCTGCAGCTTGGAGATGATTGCATTTTCTTTGTGGTCCCAGTGTCTGCCAGATGTGAAGAAGCTTAGTGAAGTGCTACTTTGACCGAATAGCTTTGCCAAGTTCAACAGAAATAAATTTTTTAAAAAGTAAGGCAATATAGTGAAGCGTAGGCAGGTAGCTGCTCCAATTTGTTCAGCCTCTAAGGTTAAATACTATATAGAGGTTAAGTTAAAGCTCAGTGGAGTGTGTGGCAGAGGGCAATGGGACAATCCTTCCCCAAACCTGCATTGCACGAGTCTCACTGCAGCTTGTGGCAGCGATTTGGGGTAGGCAAATAAAATCATTGTTTCCTGTGTTTGCGGAAGGGATCTCCCTTAACTGCAGCAGCTGATTGCAACTTGCTTTTATTCACTTAATTAAGATGGATGAGGGATAAACATTGTGCCAGACAGTTGAGCCTTTGATTTTGTCACAGTGATTGGGGATTTGGACTTTTATGGGTAAAGGCTGCGATGGAGACGATGAAAGGACAAGCTGAATCTTAACACGTACTGTTGAGTTTAAAACAGCAGAGACATTTTTCAGATCACTTATTTTAAGATATATACAGCATTTATTAAAAAATTAGTCCATCTTGCATTAGTGCAAGCAAAAAATTAATGAAGCTTTCCATCACTGGGATGGTTGGTGCCCCATGTGCATTGCTGCTTGCTCCCATGAAGCTTGGTGATGTCGATAAGCACCTCCTCTGTTTTGTAGAGAAGAGCCTCGGAGAGAGAGTTCCTCCTTGTTTGCCCACAGGGATGGCTGTGCTCAGCCAGGTGAAGGCTTCACCTCGCCCTTCATCCCATCCCGGGGAGGACAATTAGGTAGGGCAGGGTTAGGCTTCCCTGCCAGTCCCACCACTTTGTCAGCTATAGCTCAAGGATCTCCTAAATTGGCAGCTTTCTGATACATCTAGAAGGGTTTTTGGGGGGTCAGCTTGACTACACGAAGCTTGTGATGTCTATCATATCTTTGTTTCCTCTGGCACCGCAGAACAGCAGCATGCTGTTGCTGGCCTCCCCCTGGATGGCTCTGCCCTATGCTGCTAGCCCCGTGAGCACTTTCATAAAAATGCGTCTTATGGCTACGTGAAGGCTGGAGTTTTTTGGTAGGTCTTAACAACACAATTGATAAAATGAACGGTGTCTGTGTTACATAGTTGCCATCACCTACGCTGGTGCTTGTCAGCCATGGCAAAGCTGTCTGGATATGGAATGAGTGATTTCATCTTCCTTGTAAAAATGGAGCATTTTTGAAATTGTGTATTTCCATTTTCAAGAGCCCTAGCCCTACCAACCCCCGTAAGTAAAGTCAGAATAAAGGAAAAGGTGGTACAATGTTGTTTAAGAGTCAAAATAATTCAATATTAAGCACAGCAGAAGCCAAATCAGGATGGTTGGCTGTTATGAAAAAATTATTTATAGTCATGAAAGACAATTGAAATTGTGTCACTTACTTCAATTATAAAAGGTACCAGGAAACCATATAATCCACTATAGGAGAAGCAGAGATCCGAGTAATTGTGATTATTTCTGATTTTAAGTATTGCTGGGTATGTTTAATACTTTTGCATTTACCAAGTTGTTAATGTGGATTGGTTCGTGCTGTTATGATGGGCAGACTGGTAGCAGGGTGTAATGTGGTGGTTTCCAAGAACAATACTTACAGAGATGCTAATGCCACATGCTAAAGAAAATAGGAATTTTAAGGGGAAAAAAAGAAATAATTTTTAAAAAGGCCTTTTCACAGTAAGAAACTGTTTAAAACTGCCCCCTGCCCTCATTACCAATTTCAGGTGAGTGAGGTTCTGAGGAAGGAAAGCACAGGTCTCAGGAAAAAAAGGGTATGTGTACTTAAAAATGCTGGGGATAAGGCTGATTTTTAAAAAAATGAAGTTCAACTATTTCTGGCCATAATGCATTTTAAAAAAAATCTTAATTTTTTTGCCATAAGTTTGCAGTTCTGTGATATCCTTGTTTGATGGGAGAGAATAAGAACAAGAGAACTGGGATTCCTATGCAGCAACTTTGTGGTAGGGATCAAAGATTTACTCATTGTCCCAAAATAGGCAGATTTACTTATGGTTTTTATTTGGGAAAAAAATCTTGGACAAGGAGCCGTGTGAGGGATGCCAAATGTGAATGAAAGCATGTGGATAAAAATGCTCGTGTCTAGGATGAGGGCTAAATGTTAAAACTTTGATCTGCTTTATCATTGAGGAAATGGGAAATATTTTTGAGAAATGGCAAGTTATTGGAGCAAAGGTTTGGTGTGGTGGGTCAGGGTGTGAGCTGTGTCCCAAATACTTGATGCTCAAGCACTTTCCAGAGCAGATCAGATCTAATCTCTCTGGACTGCAGCGAAGCATATGACGTGCTTGGAGAAGAAACAAAAAAGAAGAAAAAAACCAAAAAGAGACCAAGCAGATTTAGTAATGTTAAATCTTGTTTTGAAGAATTACTGCTTTCTTGGAATTCATGTAAGGCTGGTAGGTGTAAGGGTTAGCACGGAATCTCTCCTATGGGAAAGTGTGGGGTTCAGTTGGGGGTTTTCTACTTGTATCTTACAAGTGTCACTGTGAATCTGAATTATCCTTTAATTAAGGAGATCCAGAAGATTGTCCTGAAAGTAGAAAATGCATACTTTTTTTGCAAAATATAGGTGGGCTGCATCTGATGGAGCAGGGGAAGATTTGGGGTTGCCTCCTTAAAACAGTCTTCTCTACAAGGCTTGTATCCAATTCTTCATTGAAAACAAACTTCGCAAACGTTAGAAATACTCTTCTATGGTTCAGTTTAAGGCTTTGAAAAATGTGAATTTGGAAGTATTGGAGTTTCTTTCTTTATCACCTAGGCTATGGCTGCAGAACCGGCGATGCTCAGAGGAATGTATTTGAATTACCAGGCTGAACTCTGCATTTCTGGGCCAGAGTTTTCTTGGTATTTGGAGGCCTCTGGGATAGAGGTAACCTTGCCAGCAGTTCATAAATTTGAGCCAGGCTTTTTTACCTTAGTCAGGAAATTCATGTTAGGGCTTTATTTAAGCTGGGATTCACGGTGATCTAATCCCAGCATGCTGCCAAAACCAACCTGCAATTTCTTTTTTTGGCGTTTCATTGCTTTTTTTTTTTTTGTTTTAGCCTTCGTGTTTTCGGATCACTCTATTCCCTCTCCATCGCGTTTTTTCCTGGAGCTGTTAACCAGAAGTGGATGAATGCATGCAATCACCCTGCAAAAAGCCTGTCTGCTAATTGCAGGCGCAACGATGGCAGCAGCCAGCAGAGGAGCGGCTGTAACAGCAGGCACCACTCTGCCTGCGCAGGGCAGAGCTGACCTGCTATGCAGCGGGGTGCGCTTTCCAGGAAAAATTATGATGAGTAAATATTTTTAATTTCTCCAGATAGCAGTTGGAACAAATCATGTGGTGGTATTTTGTGAGTATTGGGACACGATAGATGTGTGTGTGTCATACACACACAAATCTGCATTACAGATGTCATATAAAAGTCCAAAATAATATATATAATGATAACATCTGCTATAATATATAATAGTATATTAATATAATATATACACAGAGAAATCTGCATTGCTGGTGTCATGGAAGTCCAAAATAATATATATCTACTATAATAGTAATGTTATAACATATATACACAGAAATCTGCATTGCAGAAGTCCACAATGATATATATGATAATATCTACACCAAAAAAATCTGCATTGCAAGTGTCATAGAGAAGCCCAAAAGAAATAATCAAGTAAAAACCTGCACTTTGTTCTGTGGGTCGTGGCTTGGCACAAAGTGTAGCATCCTCCCTGTAAAAAGCATTTTTTTAACTTAATTCTCAAGCTTCAGAAGAATACATACGATAATACAAGTAAACCCTTTTTGCTATTGAAAAGCACATCTGTGGTAGGTAATTAAAATATTTTGAAAAGTAGTTAGCAATGGAAATTTGTCCAATATTTTAATTATTGCATATGTTAATGAAAAGGCTAGATGTGTTGGTTATTGCTTGTTGGGTACAGGTGGCCCTGTCTAACCGGAGATGCTGCTCTGGTACATAAGTATATAATTGGGAGTTGAAAAGGATGCTATACCTAACTTAAAATTTTATGTATTAAGTAAATTTTGAAGGAATTAAAATGAATCCCCCAAAACAGCAGCTGGTCAATACTGAGTTAATGACCTATAATTCCGAGCATGGTTGTCAGAGCAGTGCTGTTAGCGTACACGTTGCCCGTATACAGACCTGGACCACGGTGACATACAGCATGACAAGGATCATTTTCCTCCCTTGTCTGTCTTTTTCTGCAAATTGAGGCAAAGAATAATCTGCTCCTGCATCCTCTCTTAATTGCCACCGTATGTTTGCTTTAAATCAGAATACTCTATTGCCAAAAGTTTTAAAGTAGCATTAAATGGGGAAAATAGTATCATGGAGAGAGCAGACCTTTCCTTGCTTGTAAAGTACGCCTAAAAATTCAACAAGGTAGGTCATCTGCCATTTTAGTTCCTGTGCCTATGGCCAGTCAGTTCTTAAATCACCTGTGATTTACTCTTACTTCCCATTTTTGCATCATGTAGCTGCTCAAAATAATAACACCAGTCCTGCTCCTCCACTTGTGCTGCAAATGATGTAAACGAGGATGCATGTTTGATTTTGCCAGTGATATGTGCAGTGGTACTTCCTAAATTGCCTTGTGTACTTGTACATAAACTCCTTTTCTTTTTTAATGTTCTCAGTCTAACAAGTGGGCATCTGAGAGCCAGTAAACCTGGATTAATCCTGGGCTTGGGCTGCTTCAGGAGGGATTAGAAACCATAATGTTGGCATTAACGCTGCAAGATGAGAGTGAAGCTTTCCAAAGTGCTTACGCAGCACAAAGAAACTTTGCTGAAGCCTTTAGACTCGCGTGCTGCTTTCTGCTTTGGGCTGCAAAGAAGAAAACTGTGTTTTCTAGAATTACATCACAATTACAATAGAGATGCAATATAAATAGCTTCATGGCAGAAGGGAAATATACGGGTAATGAGTGGGTGCGACCTGCCTGTTGCTGTCTTGGTTTTTCTTTCTGGCTCATGCAGCCCTTCCCTCTCTGTAACATCTGGTTTTCATCTGCTACAGGAAAGCCAAATAATTTCAATAAAACTGGGAGAAAACATAATACTTTAAAAACCCCCAACATATTGATGTTAGCTGGGTTTTCAAGTGGGGTTATTAATTAAATTTATCAGCTTGGGTTATTTACAGAGTTGATGCTGACTTGGATACTCAAGTAAATGCATCATCTAATGGACAACACAATTACAGCTTAACAAGGTCAGAGTGCTGCATTTTTCCTTGCAAGGGTATGAAATGATAAATAACGTGGGTTGAGGTTACTCTGACTTTTGGTGCATCCCCCAGCTGGTGTCTCAGCAGAAGCCTGGCGCCGATGTTGCTGCTAGGAACACTCCTGTTTCAGCGGGATGACGGGCTGCATTTGATTCAGGATTAAGCACACAGCGATATCTGCGTCATGTTAACCTGCAACAAAGATGCATTTCCAAAATCGGCAAATACTACATATACTGATATAAAACCAATATATATGAGATACATTAACAGAAAAGAAATATATAACAAATGAGATACATAAATATAAAAGAAATATATACATGAGATATATAAATATGAAAGAAATATTATATCTGCCCCTCTAAGTCTGATTAAGGTTGTCATTTAGGGTAATTTTGAAGTTTAGAGGTAGCGTGGGTTGGTGTCTGCTTAATGTGCATCACATTAGCAGCCTCCCTTGACTAAGTTTTTAAATTGCACTTTATTGATCATTGGGCTTTTAAAGAAGTCCATAAGCTCTTAGTGAGTGCTCGGCAGTGTGCAAATGGAGTGTGCGTCTTGCTGCGAGCAGTATTGACCCGAGCAGTCGGGTACTCGAGGAATATTTAGTAATTTTTTTTCCTATTTAGGCTGCACAACTCTTGCGGATCATTAGATCGTCTGTTCCTGCCCTTACTGTTTTTTTTTCTTGCTATGAAGTATTTAAGATAATTATGAGCAAGCAAAATATTTCTGCTTTTCCATATTAATTGCATCTGTTTGGCAAGAGAAACGTAGCTGGGAAAAGAAGCTTTTTGAATAACTAGGTTGTCTTGCCTGTGCAAGGATCCGTGCAAGCAAATATTGATCTATAGGAGCCATAAGTTTGCATTTTTACTTTAATGGTAGCAATTTTTAAATTGCTCTATGGTTATCACCTTGAAAGATCTTAAACGCTAGTTTTCCCAAAGAGTTTAAGTTTCTAGCTTTCAATTCTAAATTCAAAAAGTAAAATAGGTTGGAACTTAATATTAAGTAGAAAGTAAAATGGGTTTGAGCTTACTATTAAGTTTTATACTTTGAGAGATTCAAACCACATTTCATTTGACTTCACCCCAGATTGCCAGATCCATGCTCCATTTTGCTTAGAAGCAACATTTCTTTAGACAACTATGTGTGATTGGGGTAGGTTGCTTGCAATTACTGAAAATGTTTTCAGGAGGATTTACAGAGGTGTTCAGTTTTTCAACCCTATCCTATTCCTTGCCATCAAATCAGCTCAGTTTAATTTTGTGCTTCTTGCTGTGGGTTGGTGCCAGGGACGTGGTTAAGAGGATGTGGAAGGTGAAAAATTCAGCGAGTCGGTACTTAAACGTGTTGATAATTCAGTGTGGAGATTTTCCTATCTTTTTCTACCTGTTACATGAGTTATACTTGATGCAGTTATTTTCTAAAGTGGCACTGGAAGAATTGCACATACAGTAATAACCCCAAACCCACTTATGCCTTGTGTTTTTAAGTTGGCTGAGGATCTTGATCCAGTTGGGAAGAGGGTCCCTGTGTATTAATGCCACACATCCCAGGAAGCAACGAAGTATAGATGGGAACTTCTTAAGGTGATGTTGATGCTCAGCATTGCTTATCTTCAGACTTTGGTTTTGGAGCTTTTTAGCAGCAATTCCATCCTTTTCCCTTCCCCTTTTTTTGTACAGCCCCTGATAGCATGGGATTATTTTTTTCTCTCCATTGTTTCAATTTCCACATTGGTTTCAATTATTATAGTGACTTTAGACTAGGCAGCTGATGAATTTTCAGTAGCTCCCGTCTGCCTGGATGTCATCCAAGGGGAGAGTCAGGGAAGAAACGGCAGAAAAAAGGAGAGATGACTAGGGTAATAGCCTCGTGTATTGGGTGCTGGAGGCCTGGTGACCAAAGCCTTCCTGCTGAAATCCGGCCAGCATGAGGCAGGACAATTGTGCTGGCTGTTCTCTTCGGGAGTTATAAACAAGAGGATGAGGCTCAGTGAAAGAAAGAAAGAAAGGTTTCTTTCTGTGTTTTTCCTTTTTGTCATTATTTTAGCTTCCTTTTCCACCCTTCCACCTCATCCTGAACTGCAGGCAGAGCTATTTAGAGAAGAAATGCTGTTTTCACATGAGTTTATTTTTTTAATGTAGTGTTTTACTTGCTGATTAAAGATAATAAATACATGTAATACCCTCTCTCTAAAGATGTAAATGAAACCCTCCTTAGCTGCCACTAATGATACTTTTGTTTGGGCTTTTACAAAGCTGCTTTGACTAAGCAAGCAGAAGCAGCATCCCTGTTTTTTCTATTCATGATAAATAGCTGTAGTCCAGCAACTGCTGTTACGTCCTGCATGCATCTTTTTATGCAAAATGAAACAATGATAAACAGCTTAAATAATAAATTCACATCTCAAACACAGCCAGAGTGCTGGAGCCCCTTGCCTTAGCCCCATTTTCGGGGTGTTGTATTCTTTATTATTTAAGGGAGATATGTTTCAGGTCTGCCTCCATAAAATCTTTCCAAATCGCTCCAAGTGATGTGTGCTGTGACATTTTGACTGTACTTTTGATTGTGTGGTCACCTCCTTGGTGTTCTCAGCAGCTTCAGATTTGGTGTGTAATGAGAACAAACAGCTTGCTGTCTGGTGGTGGTGACTTTGTAGCTCCATGTACAGAATAAAGGTTTTGGAGGTGCATAATACGTGACAAAGACAGTGAGAATGGGATCTAAGGTCCCTTCAAGCCTTTTCCCCCCACTCATGTGTCCACATGTATGCGCTCTACCGAATTTGGTTAATATCACACAAGCCATCATCTTTGTAGTTCTGCCTTAACTGAAGGGAGATCCAAGACAGCAAAACTATGTGTTTTGGTGTGTTCTTATCTTGTTCTTTATTGAGAACACAAAAATCATATCTTCGATCAGACCTAATGAAGTCACGTTTACCCTCTGGAAGCTCTATATCCTGTGGGGGTGGTATGGGCGGTAGCTGGAGAGCTGGGGTTGTGCCTTTGGGCATCACTTTTCTGCCCTCAGCTCTGCAGGGAGGGATGCTCTGGCGATCCGTCCCGGCTCCGGGAGCAAGTGCAGGAGTGCCATCAGCTCCTTTCCTTGCAATTGCTGGTTCTCTTAGTTTGTTTTTACAAACCAGGCGTAATTAGTAATGACCACTCTATATTCTGATGCTGCATGTTAGGTCACCACCCATTTCCAAATAATAAATGAAAATGTGGTTTTATGTAGGTTATAAATGTGCTGCTGCTCAGTACAGGGAGTGCTTGTTTTTCCCCTTTTTTCACATTCCTGTGCTCCTCTGCTTAAAGATACTTTTCTCCTATTGGGTTCAACTGATGAATCTCTGCCTAAATTCAGAAAAAATACTCTGAATTTGTACTTGAGCTTTGCATTTTGTCTCAGCCTGGCTGAAGATGTGTACTCAAAAGCTGGTTGGGTTTTCCAGCTATTCCAGTTAGTCTGGTTAAAGACAATATTATGTCTGTCTACAGAATTTCTTGCCTCTGTCTGTATCCCATTACAGGTACTGTGGTACCAGTATGAGGTTGTGAATTTTGCTTATTTACTACATACTTAGTTACAGAGGGATTACCAAAAGGCTTAAACACACGGTAGTGATTCTTCAAAGCTTGAAAGAAGAAATGCTGATCTAAAACTTATTGTTGTAGAGCTTGCAGGTTTCCTACAAGGGGAGTTGTACACAGTTTGTTTAGTTACACAGCTATGGAGAGGGAGCTGTCAGCTGAGTATCTTCAGAGTGGGGAGCAGTCGGAGAGGGTTTATCAGGCGGCATAGTGGCAATTAAACAGAAAAGGCATTTAAAGAAATTAGACACACAGTACCTGTCTACTAGAAACCACCACTTCAGGAAAACCGAAGAGAGAGAATTTAATGAGTGTGTACTCTAACAAAGCATTCCTTATTTGCATGAAGGTAATTGAAAAAAAAAGTCTGCTGTTACTGTTTGCTCCGGTGAGCAATGCTCTTCTGAATTTTACAAGTGTATCTTCTGCATTTCTCCTGCTCTCAGCTGTGCAGAATGTCATAGCATGAAATACTTGTGCGCAGCTCCCAGTGCAGCAAATGGAAAGAACATTGCTTATTTATTCTGAGCAGGTCACAGTCTGTCTGTCCATCCAACACACACCTTTTTTTTCTGAATAACTTATATTTAAATGCTGTACTGCACATAGATGTTATTCCAGTGTTTGCTGTATTCTTCTAAAAAGCAAAAAAGTTGGAGTTCCCCAAAATGTTACGTACAAAGACTAAAGAGATTGCAAAGTTAAATGCAATTTAAATGCCTGTGGAGACTTAATTTGCGCTGCAGTTCCTGGGCATCTTCAGCAACACCGCATCTTCCTCCTGGTTCCCTGCTGCCTGGAGCTCTGACAATCAGCTCATTAGCGCAGTAAAGTGAGCTCACCTCTGGGAGGACCCCGGCTTCATGCGCTGTGAAATTTGGAAGATGGATTGCAACTGATGGAGGGAGATCCCAGAAGGAGGTTCAATGACTCTTGGATGCTGCTTTAAAAATTGTGCCTGGGTTCCTTCCTCTGGTTTGCTTCGTTTTGGGTGTGGTTTGTGCAGGCGTTTTGTTCCTTGGTGTCTGGGTACTTCAAGTCTTGCAGTGATACTGGATGTATGCAGCCACCATAAAAATTAATACTTGAAGGGTTGTTGGAAGTCCTGCTGGAAGATACGGCCTCAAGCTACATTTCTTAATACATACGTGAATAAACTGAATAGAATGAAGGTCCTTTTGAGTCCCTACTGCATGATCTCTCTTGCTTGGCGAAGGTGGACGATGAAGAGTTGCTGCTCATCTTCCCACGGGGAGAAGGAGCAGCAAGGGCTCGGCATGCCAGCCAGCATGTACGCTGGCTGGCGCGCCAAGGGTGGACGTGGTTTGACTTCGGTTGGCATCTTGCAAAGCCAGGCTAGGGAAAGGTGGACGACGGAAAAATACCTGTGTTACTTTTGCGCAACATTTTCTGCTAAGTGAAAAGTTTGGAGTGCAAAATCTCACCACATTTCCCTTAATTTTATTTGTTCAGGGCTTTCTTTTTTGTTGGATTTTATTTTAAAACCCAGAGCACTATTCTCAGAAATACCAGCCTTGGCAGTATTGAAGAATGTCATGCAAAGTGAAATAGATGATTTCAGCAGGGTGGGCTTTGAAGTGAAAGCTCATTCACTGCTTGGAGACCTCTTGCATGACAAAGTGAATTCCAGTGCTGTTGCAGTGCCCGCCTCGTGCCATGGGGCACTGGCTGTTCCGTGCTTACATTGCAGCTGTTCCTTTCTCTGTAGGATGCTATGGTGTCAGATTTACCCCCAGCTTAGTAACCTTTTTCAGTTTATAGAAAACCTCTCAGTTGTGACCTCAAAAATACCAACATTTAATCTCTTTGGAAAGGTGGCAAGCGGTACCTACTGAATTGTCCTATTTTGCTTTGCCTAACGGCTGAAAATACACATTTAAGCAGTTGCATCCTCTCTGAAGACAAATATGTGATATGAATACATTGATTTTTTGAGACTGCTCTTTTGCTCCCTAAAACTAATCAGTGCCAGCTGTTGTTTTCCCTGGCACTTACTGAATATTGTGGTCACTAATAAGATAATTATTTTTTTCTATGCATTGGTCCAATGAGATTTTTTTTCACATCATTCTGACTCTTGCAGGTGTTGTGGTCCATCCCCAGTACTTAGTAGTAAGCATTTTTAAGCTCCCATTTCACCATTTGAACTGTATTAGGAAGGGGAAAAGATATTTTTATGGATCTATCAGGCATCTGAAGCTGGCTATGGCTACTGAAATGTAAGCACTGGAAAACATCAGCCTGACAGAGCTGCTGTGGTGTAAGCAAGTAATCTTAACTGCGTACGATGCATGGAAATCTGATGCTGTAGCTTAATAGCACTTGAAATTTTGGAATTGCATCAAGAAGAATTGCAGATTACTTACATAATCCCGCAGAAAAGCAGGGAAAGGCTGGAGACGTGTGTATTCACGTTGAACCTTGTCCTTACTCATGCAGTATTTTACATGGCAGAAAACAAATGTGAGGTTTATTGTGTTGATTTAATGGCAGAGCTCTGACTTTTTTTTTTTGAGGGGAGGGTGTGCATTATTTTTTGTCTGTTAACTCACAGAAAGTAGCTGAGGTCTAAGAGGAAGGATAACACAGGCAGAAGCCAAGCTGGGTCTTGTGTTACAGTGGTATGTTTTTGTTGCTGCTAACATGTTTTTGTTTTTCTTCATTACACATTTCTCTTGGGAAAAGCAGGAAAAAAAGTGTGTAAAATATACATGAGGGCTCTGTGCCTTTGCTAAGAGGTTCCAGATGGGAGGCGTTAGAGCAGGGATACTTTCTCCTGCGTTTTGGTTGGTGACATTGATTTTAGTGACAAACTGCAGGAAAACTTCTATCAGGCTGAGAGCAGTAAATGCTTCAATTTTTTTAAGCATTTTTTTGGGCTATCCAAGTATGCAGTGGGAAGTTGAAACTTGGTTTCTAAACATTTATGGCCTCACGTAGAATTATTATATTCAAAACAAGGAAAAAAAAGGGGTTTGAAGGGACTTTGAAAGGCCTCCTCCAGGGGCTGGAGGGTGTCCAAGGGTTGTACCAAACCAGGGGACTCTTCCTAAATTAGAGGCTGATAGTCGGTGAGGAGGGGATGGAAGGTGGTGGAAATGCCTCTCCAAGGGATGAGACTCCTGCGGGTGGGTGATGTTTCACTTCTAGGCAGAGGCTCTGGGCTGTAGCTGAGGTTGGCATTGCATTGGAGATACTTCTCTTCAAGAAGACCTCCTCAAACTTTGATGGCTTGTTTTCAGACCTGCCCTTTGGCTGAAGGTCCACAGTTCCACCACCCAAAGCAAGCAGTGTTGCAGCAAGAGCTGCAGCCTGGGCTTGAGTGAGCCATTGGTGATACCAGCCTGTCATCATCACCAGCTCTTAAAACAAGTGAGTCACAGCTTCAGCAACACTTCGGCGTGCTACTAGGGCTGTCAGAAAGCGAGGACAGAGATAAGAGATCGCATATGACAAAACGTGTTGTCCTACAATGTTGGCCTAAGGGAAGGTAGTCTCCTGCATGGATGTTTTTGCATAATGAAATTATGTCTTAAAAAACAGTGCTTGGTTTAGGATGCTGTGTGTTGTGTCGTTTGAAACATCAGTGTTTTCGAGACAACACGCTCCTGGCCAGAAAGACCCAAACAGTGTTCCTTTCAGAAGTGTGAAGCTGCGGGTGAGGACTGCCTTCTTACAGCTGCCTGTAGCGCTCAGCCTGCTGAAAAGCTGTGGGAGATGCTTTGGAGGCAGCAGTTTACCTCAGTCTTCTGCAGAGCTCTGAAACACGTGAACATTGGGTTGTTGAAATGGAGAAGTCACCTTCTCGCTTCACAGCAGGTGAGACGTGAGTGGTCAGCAGCTTTGGAGGCGCAGAAGCCTCAGCCGTGAGAAGGCCAGTCCTGGGGCTGTGCGCGCTGATCCGCTCAGCCCGAGCGACGTGTTGGTTGCCGTAAGACTGTAAGTAAAGGAAGTCGGCTGTGGTCCTGATACGCTGTGTGGTTATTTCTAGCAACTACAGAGAATTTTTAACTCCAGCATCAGCTCTTTGTGATGTGTTGCTGTACTTAGTCTAGCTCTGCAAAAACAGGTGATGCAAGGTGAGGAAAAATGTCGTAATGTATAATATCACCTATTTGGTAATTACTGTAAATATAGATCAAGGGGGTTTTATCTGTCAATATCCTATTAGTGCTTTTTCTTTCTGCTGTAGTGCTTGTTTACAGTACTTGTGTTGCCTACTGAGGGAGTGTAAAAATCTCCTTAAGCCATGACTTGTCTTCAGCTGGCCCTTTTATTGCTCTGATTATCTTATTTCTCTATCAGTATGAAAAAATGATTTGAAGTGCCAATTAAGGAGATTTTGCTTGGTCCTGGGACCTGTCACACATTTGTATCTGCATCTGCTGTAGTAAAGTTTATTCTTTGGCTGCAGAATATAACTTTTGGGAGTTGTAAGCATACCCTGGGCTGGAGAGACCACAGTAATAACACTGAGCTTCCCAACTTCATTTTGGGATACTTCTGTGAATCTGAAGCTGAACTTGGGCTGAAGATCTTTTTTCTACCAAGGCATTTGTTGGCTGATGTATGCAAGTTTGCTGGAAAACACATGCGTTTGGCTGCTCTTCCCAGGGCCATCCACCCTATGCATAAAAAAATAAACATATGAGCAGAGGATCAGGGATGTGAGCCAGACCTTATGGATTTGGCAGCCTCTGCCTCCAGATCCATCTGTACTGGCGTTTGCCGATGACTGTCTGCCAGCTCAGCCATGGTTTTTTCCCCATTACAGCACTTGCGTAGGAAAACTGTCCCCACTCAGGAAGAGGACTTAGGTAGGAGTCTTTGGTTTGGTTTGGAGGTTTTATTTTGTGGCGTCGTGGTTACGTGGTAATTCCTTTTTTCCAGAGCATGGCTTAAAAGGAAGAAGCTGCAATGGTCTGATCCTGTGCTTGAGTATCGGAAAATGAGTAATATTCTGCCAACGTTGAAAGCGCTTGCCAGGAATGCAGATGCTAAATCCTATTTCTTACATAGCTGATAGAGCACCTGCGTCAGCAGAGCTTTAAATCTCCCAAACAAGTGCATGTTGTAATGACTTTTATAGTACTTTGTCTAGGGCATTTTACTTCATAAGTGTATTTAATGGCGTTCTTGATATTTTCATTACATACACTGGCACTTCTTTTAGTCAATTAAATTAACCCCAAAATCTTATCCACATCAGCGCTGTCCTGTATTTGTATAAGGAGTGTGAACTCTGAATGCACAAAGGCAGATGGTTTTAGCTGACCCTGTACTTTAAGCCTAATGGCTGCAAAAGATTCGTTGGTTAATAGCTCTCTCCCAGGATGGTGACATTGTTCAGTGGAGGGGGGAACTGCTGTCCTTGAGCAGTCTCAGTTTTGGCGTGGCCAGGTAGATTTAGTGTAGATGTAGTTTTACAATGGTAAGACATTTTGAGTTGGCATAAACTATCTGTAACAAAAACAACAGACTAATTAAAAAAGATGTTTCATAGCCTGTATCATGAGTACTATTTTATACATGAGTTAAATTACAAAAGGTATGTCTGTTAATATGGTAGAACTCACTTGGCTGCCATACAGTAATTGTAATTTTGAAACAAGGTATTTGATGTGCCTGTATTGAAAGAACGTGGCTGAGTTTAATTCTGCGTAGTGATGGGTGTGCCATCATTGACAGCGGAGTGAAGAGGGGTTTAACCTTCATAAATGCAACAAATTATATGTTTGTTTGGAGTGGGGAGACCCCTTAAATGTGGTTTTGGACCTTTGAGCAGTCTTTGCAAGCCTGTCCGTATGGACCTGTCCTCCATAAGGTCCATATGGACAGGAGGGAGAGGAAGGATGTCATCAGCACTTCCCAGGTGTCTTGGACTTGCCCCATCTCAAGTACTTGCAGGTTGTGTACTTGAAAGGTTCTTTGGTGGGGCATGAAAAGCAAGGAGAGGTCAGGGTTACATCTTTTGGTTGCTGTGCCAGCTTAAAAAATTACATGACTAATTTTGTAGGAAGAAACAGAAACCTACATGGTTTTGAGAAGCTTGTAAGCAAAAACCCATGTGAATTGGAGACGCTACAGAAAGCAAACACCATAGAAGAGATGTTCTGCTGCGGTTTGCTATCCAAGCCTAGCGTAGGATTGGATTTTGTTCTTGGCAATGTGTTTGAGACGTGACTTTCATGTCCTTGTTCTCTTTGCACCAGAATGGTGGGGAAGATAGCTAGATACTTGAAACCTAATTTAAATAAATAGAATGGTTGAGGATTGCAGGGACCTCCAGAGGACATCTGGTCCATCCGTGCTCAAAGCACATCAAGTGGCTCAGGGTCTTGTCCCAGAGCAGTTGCTGTTTCTTGGCTTGGTGGGGAGCTGCGTTCCCACAGTGAATCAGATCACCAGCACCTTTGACCCTCCAGCTGCTGGAGGGCCTACAGGGGTTAGGGGGCTTCTGATTTCTTGTACCTGCAACAGACTTGTATTGCAAGGAAGGAAAGCACAGATCTAGTATTATTTTTAAATTATTATTATTTTCATTTAAATTTTTAATTTTTCTTGTAGTACAGCAGCAGCTGGAACTTCGTAAATACCTTCTTTTAAAGATACAGAGTTGTTTTATTTCATGCAACCTTCTGTGTGTTGTAGCTATTGCCAACCAGGAGATGCATGGGGGTTATCAACTAAATGGGGGGGGTTACGCTGAGGAGGAATACCTTAGAAAAGTGAATTGGTCTAGAAATCCTGATATGTGTGAGAGACTTGCAGATTTTAGATACATATGTGCATATGTAGTCTTTTAAAACTCCTACTTGCCATTCAAAGTCATCTTCTCACGTCAACAGCCTGGAGAAATTATCTCTAAAATGCTGGAGAAAAACATCAACTTCTAATACAAAAAAACCCCAACAAACCACAAACCCAAGAAGTGTCATATTATAGACCTTACGTTTAAACTGCTTTGTCATTTTTGTGGTTTGAAATGGAAAATTGGGGTTTGGCTCTGCAGTGTGCTCCAGTGGCCTGTTGAAGAAAAGAGTAAGGAAGGAGAAATATTTAAAAGATTTTAAAGGTTGGTGTTTGGCAGGTAAGGGTTGCAGGTCATTCTCAGTGAGAGCTCTGCTCGAGCATTGCTGCATGAACACTATAAATACTTCGTGGTTGGCGCTTTTTACCATAAAAGCGTTGACGGTTTTGTTAGGCAGCACAGAACATCTAGCCACAAACAAGAGAATTAAAGAACAAGGTGTCAGCACTTGAACTTGCATTTAACTGCTAGAAACAAAATATTCAGTATTATTGCTTGGCTGTGCAGAACAGTATCTTGAAGGAGTCACATAAATGCGATTTTATCCTGCAACAATTCAAATTGCAGGTCATACTTTTTGGCTTTGGTAATACTGTTTAGGTGCTTATTCAGGTATCATGGTCCCTGCTGCATAGAGGTGGCTTTTAGGGCTCCGTATGGAAACAAAAATTGGGAGATGCATGTCGAAGTGGTATAGTTTTAGCAGCCCCATACAGGTTGATAGGTTCTATCAGGCGGTGAGCTGCGGATTTTAAAAAAAAATATTTCCCAGGGCAAAAGCAATAATGAGAAGGGATTTAGCAAGGCTTTAACTTAAGTAGTCTAGACGCATTTTACGTTCTGGCCATAATTCAATATATTTCTATTTAAAAGCAATATAACAGCACAAGAACAGTACTGGGAGCTTGGTTGCAAGTTGAATGAAAACAAGCAAAAAAGATGGTTATCATCTAGCTCTTTACGTTTCAAGATGCAGAAAGGGATTTGTAACTAAAAAGAATTACTTAAAAAGCCAGTGAATGCCCTGGTCAAATAAAAAGAGACAATAATACTACAAAATTTCAATGTGCTATTTTTTTCCCTCTGTCTTTTTTTACTATTGGAATAAAGATATTTGTGAAAAAAAATTTTGATCATAATGTATAGAATATTGGGAAAAGTAGCCTTCAAATCTAAAAATAAATTACAGATTATGTTTAACACCACCTCTTTGTGGAAGCATACTCTGGGCTTTTCTAACAGAAGCTGTAGGTAAAGCACGTGAATGCACATCTGACACACATGCATTGCATCCTCGCTGTTACAACGTTTGTGTTGCATCCATCTGACTCTGGTCCTGGCCTTGTGTTTATGTCGTTTGATGATAAATGGACTTTTTCTGTGCTGTCATCTTCAGTGCAGTCCCTGTGCATTAGGGCTTGGGCTTTTTGGGCATCGTATGGACTCTGCACTCCTCTTGTCTTTTACCAGCACCTATATATGCAAAGATTTGAATTCACAAATACTCTCTTCAGTTGTATAAGTTCAGACGAGTGTTTTATTTCCCTGGGTGCTATATTGCTGACTAATGCTTTCAGTTTCCACCTTGCTTATACAGTTACAAGTCATTCATGCTTTATGAATATATTTGATTCTTGAACTCCAAAATTCACAATAAACAAGGGAATACAAGCCTTCCAGCAGTCTCTTGTCTGATATTGACCTATTTCTTGTACCTAGCATAAATGAGCATGACTAAATCTTGCTCCCAGTCTCTTCAGTGCCCCACAACGGAATATAACATTAATATGTGTCCACAATGTCACAGCCCATATTGAGATTTGAGCAGTCAGTTTGCTTTTCCTCTGATACATTCATGGTATAGCTTTCTAAAAAAATTAAACTTACATTTCAAGTAGATGGGAAAGCATTTAAAAACTCTTGTCTATTAATACATTTCTCTTCCTATATAGCAAAGACCAAATGATATATTTATTTTGCCCTCTAAAGCTGAGTGCTGGAGGCTCATTTGAGAAGGGCAGGGCTGGGGACCTTAAATATGTAAGCAAAGGCACGTATTTCCACTGGTGCTTTCACTGCAGAAACTGTTATTCTATAGGCGAACACAGCTATTACTTTAGAGAAGAATACCACTGTTATTCTATAGGGGAACGACGTTCAGTTAGGATTACCTATATAACAGCATTCTATTGCCAAATGAGAACAAATCACTGTGTGTTTTCCTAGATGCAGGGGCTTGGAAAATAACCTTGTTTCAGGAAAGACATTAAAATATTGCTGCTGTAATCTGTGGCTAATCCAGACTGCATTAATATTCAGTCCACAATGAAGAGACCAGGAGCCTTCAGGATCAGGCGAGGAGAAACGTGAAGTATTTAGCCTTGAAACTGTTATTTTTCAATTTTTTTTTTCCTGCCGTCCACAATAAGCGTCTCTTTGTGCAGGAGGGTTGTAGGAGGCAGGAGGAATGGAGCTGCTCATTTCTCTGCCTTCTCTAAACTGTTGAATCACCAGCACCAGGTCCAGAGGGATGCTCAGCCCCTACAGAGGAACGTATTGAATTTTGTTTCCTTCAAAATGTTGAGCCCTGGCCAGTAAAAGCTTTGGTCTCCCCGAGAATTTTAGGAATGCTGTTACGGAGTTTTGTCCGTTGAGCTGCTCAGCAGCTTTGAATCAATGAGTCAGTAAAGGGAAATAATACGAACAGAAGATAATTTGTTTTAGGGAAGTAGCTGTAACTCTGTGTTTTCTGAGGCTGAACTATTATATTATGCCCTGGCTGCAGAAGGACATGGTGTTCTGTTCAAGTATATGTAGATTAGGCATGCATAAATTGAATTAATAGCACTTTTTTTATAGCCCAATAGTTCTGCTAAAGAAACATGGTAAGTAAACCGGACAAAAATGTATTAAGTTGTCTCAAGTTAAACACCAGGCATTTCTTTAGCTACTTCTTGGCCCTTCACCAGCGTGCCTTTGCCATCTAGTCAGCCTGAAGTTTTAACCAGACATGATCCAAGGAGCTTTCTCATTTACATCAGCAATAAAGAAAAATGCATGAAAGAGGGATATTACGGGTTATGATTTCTGTAGGTGTTTGGGTTATAAAATATAATATGGTCTGGCGTGTTAATCCAGAAAAAAGCTTGTTAAAACAAAAAGAGGACTCTCACCGTTCCCCACTCCTATATTTGAAATGTTTTCTCCTGAATTTTCTTTGTTACAGAATAAAAAAAAATATTCCTGGACAAGGGTTTTCCCAAAGAAATCTTAATAAACAGACCTTATTTCTCTGTGAGTTATTACTTAAGATATAAGCACAGGGAACTGAACCAGAAAATACTTTTGTTTTTTGCTTAAATTCTTTATTAAATTATATGGAAAGATGATTAAAATAGGGCTTCTGTTCGGTCTGTTCACGTTCATATTGCTGCTGCTGGCGCATTTGTTCTCAAGTGAGCAATGTTAATTGTGTATATAGAAAATGTATCTTTATTGCCTTAAGATGAAGTCTTAGATTATGGGCGGCCCTTATGCAGGGAAGAGCTTGTAATGTAATTAATATAATTTAAACCAACTATCTAAATATATGGTGATGCACTAGCTTTTATTGAATATCAACATACTCTGCGTATAATCTTCTTGATGTGTCTCTGCTTGCTGAAATAGCTGAAGAAGGACAGATATGTCCTTTGGGAATGCTAAATAGCCTGTCTTTCAATGACAAAATGCTTGGTTTTGGGGAGAGGATGCCTGGATTTCCATTGCCAGGGGCTTTGGGGTCTTCAGTGGTCACCTGAAGATGTGGGCATCTTCCATGCCTGCTGGAGGGTGGGGTAGAGGGGAGGGATGCTGGATGCAGGGAGGATCTTGGGGGGGGGGAGGGGGGCGCGGGGAATAAGCAGAAAACACAATGTGAGCAACCTGAGATGATGTGAAACCTCTGCAGGGGAATGTTCCTCAGTTGTGTGTCTGAAATCATCTCTCAAGGATAATCTGCTTGCTCAGCAGGTTTCAGATATCCCAGAACTTGTTTGAGTCAACTAAGGTGAATTCATATGCAACAGCTTGAGTTTAAACAAATTCTTGTATTCAAATAGGGGGAGAAAGATCACATCGTTATTCTCTTAGTAAACTTTCTTTGGTTCTTAAATCATTAAATCTTAACTAGATTGCTAAATAATCTGCCTGGGAAGGTAAAAGTAGATGTGACAGTATGCATCACATGGGTACTGAAGATGTCGAATGTCTTTCCACCAAGTTTTTGTTTAATTTGACCTTTATTTTTTGCTTTTAGTTGCAAAGTTAAATCTGAAAGGTCATTTGAAAACCTTCAGATTATAGATGTAAAGCCCTTTTAATCCTTTCTAATAAATAGCTGAGTAGGGAATAAATCTATTGGGAGCTTGGAGCTGAGCTCTGATATTAAGCCTCAACACAGATGTCTATACACAAAAAACACTTAGAAATTACCTTGCGTATAATAACCTTAAATAAGTTTGGCTTAGAAGAAAAGGTGAATGATTATGAAACTGGTTTAATAAATGAAACCTTAATTGGAACTGGCAACTTGACGGATTCAGTCACTGTGGGCCAGATTATTATAGAAGTGATTTAGGCACAATTGAAAATACCCATTTTCAGGGAAGCTGAGCTGTAGTTCTTACAGGTTTCCAATAGCTCTTCTGTCCAGAGATTTCTTTTAAATGGCAGTAAATGATTTTCTATTACGTGCCTTGGTAAGGCAGGGTTTTAATAAAAGCTTTGCATAATAATGACTTAAAAGCATTTTGATTTTGGAAGAACAACAGCAGCATATTGAAAACGACAGTGTCTGAAATGCTGAAAATGCGCTGTTATGCGGGTGCTATATTTGACATTGTCTAACATCTGGGTAGCCTTCAAAGCATTTTCCCCCCTAATTCCATGTATAATTAAAAAGCAGCTTTCTCTAGCTTATTAAAATTTAGTCTTGTTCAAGCAGCGTACTTTTATGTTTATTTAAATGAATAAAGCACAGACTTAATATAGACTATAACTTCAAATATTAAATCTTTCTTGTATGGCTAATGCCTTATTTTTAAGCAGTGTTTATCTGCCCTTCCTGAAAACCAAACTGGAAATGGATATGGTCCCCAGAAGCTCATTGTATTATTTTGTAGACAATTCAACTAACTTTCACCATATGCTTTTTAGTAATTATACAATGACAGCAAAATTCCCAAAGTTAATTTTAGTGACATGCATATAAATAAGGTGAGGCGGTGGCTTTTCAGACTTAATGATGGCATCTCTCTTTTTTCACAGGCTTTTGGAAATGCAAAAACAGCACATAACAACAACTCGAGTCGCTTTGGGAAATTTATTCAAGTGAATTACCAGGAGACTGGCACTGTGCGAGGGTAAGTGGGGGTCAGGTTGGAGATGCTGTACATACTCTTACTTGCACAACTGACTAAATAGGCTGTTGTAGAGGGTACATGGAAAATAAGGTTAATTCTTTTGGGCCTGTATGTTTCCCAAAATGGAGAAGGAGGGGAAGAAAATATATATTTTTTTAGCATATTTAAATCCATTTGTATGAAAATGTTGGCATGTCTGAGCTGCACGTTGAAGTGAGACTACACCTGAGCTGGCTTTAAGCCAGCTGAGCTCTCCTTAATAATGATGTCAACTTTGTAATTAAACTGAAATGGAACTTTTCCTCTTAAGATGGCAGTTAAGGCAGAAAAGGGGAATGTTTTGGCGAGGACGGGGGGGGGGGGCTGGAGCACACAGCAGGACATAGAGGCTGGGTGACCTGGCTGTGCTCGGTCTTGGGAAGAGAAAGCCAAGGGGGGAAGTTTGATCTCCAGCTGCCTGAATGGTGTTAGAGAGGGGATGCAGCCGAACTTCTCATCACTGTCTCATTCCCCATATGCTGCTGCTGCCCCCCTAGCATGGAGTCTCTCTTTAACCCACCCCTTGACCAGTTAGGGCCTCTTTTTTTTCTCCCGGGCCATTGCAAGGAGATGTTGTCTCCACCGTGGTTCTGCACAGTTTATTTCAACATCTCTTCTGCTACCCAAAGCTCGTGGGGCTGCAACTCAAACTTTCCTTCTCCCAGGGCGGGCTGCGGCAGAAGTGCTGCATGGTTGGAAGCCTATGGGTGAAACCTGCTGGGTGGGCTTATCGAAGCCTGGGTTTCTCTCTGGCTAGCTCTGGATGAGCAGGGCTTTGTTAACTCTGCTTTTTGTGCAGGTTAATTAACTCAGTTGGAAAAAGGAAGAGTAGAAGTGGTATTCCAGGGGTTATATAATTTCTGCAGCTAGCTAAGAGATGTCTTGCTGGGACTTTGTTGTTATTTTAGAGAACTGCTTTTAATTTTTTTTTTCCTTTCCTATTTTCCACCAGAACAGTATCACACAAATAGCTTCCATTAATTTTTCAAATGAGCTTGGGTACTCTGTGTACCTTCCCGCTGTTTTTTCATCCTGTGTCAAATCTGATGTTCTTTTTCTTTGATTCTGGTGAACAGCTTTCTTAAAAGGATAAGCCTCATTTTTTATTTTTTTTAATGCCTACTGAAATACAGGGTAACAAGAATCCAACAAATACCTTAATATATTATCTTGGCATGCTATGTCAGCTTGATGGAAGTGGCCTCTATTTATACTTGGCAGATAGATGCAAGTAACATTGTATACTCAGGTCCATAAAATAAGAGATATTTTCTCTTTAAAAAAAATAACTTCCTTGGTCTTTGGTTGCATGGTGCGATGTGACTGTGCTTTGCGATGAGCTTTGCCGTGTTGCCTCTATGAAAATAAAGACACCTAAAAAACCCTGTGAGCTGTTCCTGGCATACGAGACCACAGGTTTTTTTCCATAGTCTTACAGAGAAGATCACAAGTATTTTTATTTTTTTAAAAACTTTGCATAGATTTGAAGCACAGCCAGAGTCAGTTATCCTGTATTCTGCATATTATTTGCTTTGTTAATATAACTGTAATTTGCAGCCCTAAATCAGAATTTTGCTGTGGTTGGAGGCTGAAAATAGCAGTTGGATATTTGCTTACAAACCCTGTGAATATAATGACCCAAAACTTGAAGCAGATTTAAACTTAAGAGGTGCAACAGCGAAGAGATTTAGTAGCAGCTAACCCCGCCCCATGAAATGAAGTCTTTGAAGATGTCTTTAAAATTGATGGAGCATGAGCAATGGCTACGGTTAAGTGTGTTCCCATAAGGCTGTATGAATTTATTATGTCCTGTTGAGTGATAAGCGAGTTCTGGAGGAAGGTCTTTGCAACCTGCTCAGTCCTATATGATGATCAAAAGCCTCAACATCTGACATGCTCCATAAAATTGCAGAAGAGCTAGATCGGAGACATTTTAATTAAAAACAACAGTGCACTGGGGTGATGGTAAATCTGCGCGGTGGCATGAGGCTGTATCTCAAGCACCATGAGCTGGTGCTTTCAAACAGTCTCTGCCTGGGTGTTTTGCATGTTGGTATTTGTATATGAAATTCAGTCTCGGATTTCAGATGATGTTACCTAGGATGCTAAGTACAGGCTCTGCAGCATGAATAAATGAGTATTTTGCACAAAATCATACTCCTAGAACTCCTTTTCTTTACTCTTAAAGGTAGATTTGTCATAATTGACAACAGTAAATAAAAAGAAAACATTGGGAGACATCTACTTTTTTTTATACTTAAATTGGTGGGGTTTTTCACTGTCCTGTTGCAAGAAGGGATGTATGTTCTTCTTGGGACATGTATTTATTATCACCTTTGCACTAAGCAGGGTGTGTTTTACCAAAATATCATTTTAGCTATATCTACCAAAAAAAAAAAAAAATTGCCCTGATTTAAATATTGGTTTGGACCAGGTGACCTCTGGAACCTTTTCAACCTGAATTACTACGTGAGTGATTTTTTTTTTTTAATGTGTGTGTGTGTGTGTGGGGGTGTCTGTGATAAGAGCAGACATCACAGGGGAAGGGTTGAAATGCCAGGGGCGGTGGATGTGATCCAGGTTGTCGTACAGCAGCACGTACCCCTGCTCCCAGGGCTGGAGCTCTGATCTGGGACACTCTGGTACCTTTTTTCTCTTCTGTTCACTGAACCTGCAGAGAATTTATGGCATAGCTTGGAAAGGAAAAATTGGTTTCAGGTTAGAAAGGGCATACAAAAAAGCCTGTTGGCAAGGAGTATCCATAAACTCTAGTCAGCTTCCTTGCACAGGGAATAAACAAGAATAAACCTTTTTGGTGCACATGGCACAGAGGAATAGTACTGCTTGGCTGGCTGGCTGGCTTTACTCCTCCTGTCCAGCAAGATCACCCCAGTGGGGGTTGGATGTGCCATTTCCAGTAGCTCTCCTAAGAGCTGCTATAAACATTGTCACAAAACCTCTGCAGCATGTCCAAATGATTTATTTTTCTATATTTTTTAGTGAAAGGAGGGGGGGCATTACTGAGATGCAAGTAATGAATAGGTCTGTCTGGAGACTGTGGTGGAGAAGCGAGTGTAGAGGCACCTCCTTGTCTCTCCATGCCCAAGGTTCATTGAGTTTCCCGATTCACGCGTGGCTGCTAATGTCGGTGCCACGTCACTGGGTGCCTGTAGCTGGAAGAGCACAGCTCTGTCATCAGAACTGCCAATTATAACTCCAGTTTCTAAATCCCTGTCATTACTCGTTGGTATTGTTTAGAAGAAAAAATCCTGTCAAAGCTTGTTTTAGCTCTGCAAGCTTGAAAAAAGTATTTAGTATATAAATTAAGCGTGTTTATTATGGAGGCTCTTAGGATAATGTGTAAACTCCAATAAGTAGCTTTTGCAATTGTTTATTTTTTGACCATAGCCACAAGTTAACAACCTGAGGTTTTGTTGAGCAGTGGCTCTTCTGTAAGAGGGAACGGTGATTTGGGGACCGCAGCTAAATCTAATCTTGCAAACTTTTGCACCCAAATGCAGTTCTTGCGTGCACAAATCTTGGTCTGCAAGCAATTTTATTTTGCTGGCTTTGGATTAAATAGGTATCTGAGATTCTTCGTTGCTGTCAAAATTTCCCTCTGTGCTCCCTGCCCATAGGCTAACGCATCTGAGATCATGTTTTTCATATCCAAGTTAGTGTTGGCTTTGTATCAAACCAAAAAAACCTCAAAAGCCAAACATAATATTGGGTTTGTTCTGCCTAGGAAGAAATTTATATAACTAAGTGAAACAAGGCTGAAACTTTTTTGGGGTGTACTAAGACTGAAAACTCCTGGTAAAGCCGTGTTCATTTAAGTTGAATGTTGGGTCAATGAATAACGCTTTTATTTTTACCTTCCAGAGCTTATGTTGAAAAGTACCTCCTGGAGAAATCAAGACTAGTCTATCAGGAGCACAACGAACGGTAGGTGCCTGTATTTTGCTTGCAAGGTTTGTTTTGACCTCTATATGTGCTGATAGCATGGCACAGATAGCTTACAACCCTGTATGCGCTGGCGTGGGCGGATCAGGATTTTCATGCTCCTAACTCTCTGCTTCAAAGATAAACGTTGCATTTTATGTTCTGCTGTTTAGGGAGGAATGTGTGACCCAGGATAAATAAACTCCAGTATTTTATTGATGGTCCTTGACTTATATTTTCCATTGTCTTTATGATTCATGTCATATGGATCATTATGTACCATTTGCTTTCTTACGCAACTTGTGAGCTATTTAATATCTAATTGGGGGGGGGGAAGATAGTATTTTACTTTTGTCTTACAGGTCTTAACACACTGAAGCCATCAGAAGGGTCCCTAGAAAAAGCTAAATTTATATAGACAGCAAATGTAAGCAAATTGTTCATCCCTAATTGCAGCATACGGTTTGTTACATATTCCTCTCTCAGGAATTATTACTCTGATTTTAAATAAATTTGCTGCTTCTAGTTGTCTTTCAACTCTTGGCACTTCTGTCTGCTTCCTTTGAGACACATGTGCGAGACATTTTCTTGAATGCTCATGGGCTGATTCCGAAGCTAAATAGCATATAAGCCTTGACAAATATACTCTTGGGTGTTGCAAAATGATTAAACTCTGTTCCTCTTGGAAAACATCCAGCATAAAAGCAGTTTTAACTTTAGAAATACTGCTATGCTCTTAGCATTAGTCTTAGAGTTGTCTTGAAGCAAAAGAGGAGTTTCACTTAAGGTTGTTTTAGTGCTAGTAGTATTCAAGTATTTTTAATATTTGTGTAGCTGTAAAAATTGAAGGTTTTCCCTTTCTGTCTTACAGAACTGCAACATCATTACCTTTTTAACAGTAATATGGTATTAATAATTTCTGCATTGCAAGTAAATATGTTGTTTTGATTCTAATAAATATGTAGGCATTGCACATGTTTCTGAGAGTAAACGTGTTGGTGTCAGCTAGGAATTCTTTTAAGTGTGTTCTGGAGCACTGGATGTCCTTGAATGGAAAAGGGGGAACTCATTCCCCATTACTTAATTTAATCTTCTACATCCCTGCAAAGTGGGTATGGGCCATTTCTAAACAGTGCTCATGTCTGAGTTTTTGGAAGCTGGAAAGTCAGGTTGTGATGTGTACGTGTGCTTCTCTGCTTAATGCTGCTGTTTATTTTGAAGTCTAAGATCATTTTTTTTTTTTTTGTCACCAGGAACTACCATGTATTTTATTACCTCCTGGCAGGAGCAAGCGAGGAAGAGAGATCAGCATTTCATCTGAAGCAGCCTGAGGAATATCATTACCTCAACCAGGTAGGAATACTATAGAGAAATACAATACATGGTCTTGCCTTTTCAACTGCTGATATTTAATGCTGATAAAGAAAATGCGTGGAGTAGTAAAAAAGGGTTGTCTTGATGCTCTATAGGCAGCCTTCTTTCATTGGAAATCGTTCTGCATTGGCAATCTTAATAACTGATAGTATGAGGGGGGAGTAAATCAGTGTTTTCCATTTTTTGTCCTGGGATATGTTAAATATATTGTTTTGATTGTTGAAGGGAGACACAGTATGTAATATATCTGTTACTTGTGTGAATGTCATTTGCTCATTAACATCTGTCTGCTGAGTAGGAGAAAAGGGCAAAATGTGTGATACTAGTAGCTCTTAAGGCTATAATGTCTTGCATGAGGTAGTCCTAATTCTGTAGCTTCATGGCTGGCTTTTAGCATGATCCTTTAATTTTAACAAGATAATAAATTTAATATAAATAGCAACACAGCAACCACTGACATGTGAATTAAAAATGAGTGAGGCATTAACGATGGCCAAATAACCTCATACTTTGGAAAATCTGATTTACTTCAGGCATTTAAGGATGCAGTTGTTCGCTGATGTTTGTGAATAGAGACTTTACTGGTTTTTTCTCAAAAAGAAAAAAAAATATGTGGAAGAAGTAGTTAGGTTATATGTTGATTGTAACTAATTGCAATTTTCTTGGAGCTGAAACACAATTAGCAATAAAGAGTGATTTATTGCATAAGATGGAGAGAAACTTGTATGCACAGTGCAACCCAAATAGCCTTTAATCTTTCTAGAAATATAATTTAACTCCAGAATAAGTCTCAATTACCCGGAGCTGTTTAAAGATTTTTAAAGTGGGCTATCAAAGCCAAATCTATTGTAATATTAACAACTCCCACCCATTCTTAGCAGGATCAGGACATTTGCATGAGTGAGGAACATACTAAGAGCTGAAGGTTTTCTGCATCTCAGGCGTTAGATGGAGAATGTGGTGTGATCTTGACAACCATCTGCACCACTGTTTTGCAGCGGGAAAGTGTCAAGATCGTTTCAATTTAATGTTTTGTCAGATTCACAGATTTTGTTGGGCAATCGGTAGTTTTATGTTAGTTGAAAACATTGCTTTTAATTATAGTCCTTTTTTTTATAGCAGTTTAAGGGTGTTAATATTTAAAGTAAAATTATACATCCAATGGCACGTAGTGTGTAGAGCCAGTAGCAATGTGGCAATTGAAGTTGAAACATTTATTTTAGTCTAAGCTAGGATGTGGTGGGCAAGTAGGCTGGAGAAGGATGCTGATGTATGTCCAGTGGATCAGAGGAGCAGACTCTGGACTTGTCTGAGCACAGTGTGTGGACAACTTTTAGGGGTTTTATTATAATATTTTTTAAACTGTTAATAATTAGGGTCAGTGTTAAAGAGACCATTTAACAGTGACATCTATGGGAAAATGGCTCCTTTAGATGTGGTCAGGGCTTCGGTTCTTATTGAGACTTTTTAGCAGTGCAGTAACAGCTTTCTCATGCTTTATAAGCAAAGGCAAAAAAGGAATTAAGGAGAAAAAAGGAAAAACAGATGGGGGGGAATGGGAAAAGAAACTTTGGAAACATGAAAGGGAAAAACTATAAAATGACTCCGGAGTGTTTACAGCAGCTTCTTAAATGTATCCTAGAGAAATGCCTGCCTTTTTAAAAGGGAAGAGAACAAGCTCAGAAATTGAAGTGTTTAATTAAAAATTAAATGGTAAAACTGAAAAGCTATAAAATATTGAACCAGGCCCCTTAAGTCAAGAACTGACTCAGTCCTTGAGTTGGGCATTATTTTCTTTCTCCCAGGTTCCTCAGCTCACACTGTTATGCAAAACAAACCTGCATTTTGCATTGCAGATGAGAAATAATCTATTCAGGTGTTTCACTAAAATGTGCTGTTACTTTGTTGATCTCTAAATGCAGGGAGCAGGTTAAAAAAAAAAGTTTTAAAAAAGTAAGTTTACTTTAACTATCCCCTGAGTTTGGATGACTTCTCCATATCCCATACCAAAGGCAGGTATACCTACCATCGCATACCCTGCAACTGCTAAATGTTTTCTGTGTTGGCTATTCGCATTTCTCCATTTTGAAATTAGTGATTTGCAGGATTAGATCATATTTTAAGTTCATCGGGAGCTCTGGTGCCATGTGTCTCTCCCTCTTGGGACTGGTCACTGACATGTGCTTTGAATTCCCTCAACTTCATCTCTGATTGTAAAAAGATAAAAAGCTTTCAAGTGGTGTTGTAATCGGTCAGAGAATTGCACTTATATGTGTCTAGAGCAGAGGTGGAGAGTAGAAACAAAAAATCTGCTCTTCAGTGTGATTTTTTTCATCAATAGCTCTTCAGCTCTAGGTAAACCAAAGGTTTCTCCAACCATGGAGAAAAAGAAAGGATCTTAAAATCCATTAAGCTTATTACATGAGAGGTCCTCACTGTCTTGAAAACACTGTAAGCAGGAGTCAGAGCACCGTGATGCATTATAAATCTTACCTTAAAAACATAAAAGTAAGGAATGACTGTGCAGAATAACAATTATTTTATTTGGAAAGTTGATGTTGCTGCCCTGGTTAAAGAGCAGGTAGTGGGAGTTATTTTTGGTCTGAACACTACTTAACCCAGTCTGCCTTGCTTTCAGATGACAAAGAAACCCCTCAGACAGAGCTGGGATGATTATTGCTATGACTCTGAGCTGGTCAGTATGAGTACCTGCGTCTTACGTGTTGCTGGTGCAGGGCTGCTGCTCACTTGAATTTGTTAGGTGCATCAAGACCTGAGCAGAAAACAAAGTCAAATTAAATTTAGCCTATTAATTACCCTCTTCTTTCCTCTGCCCTGCAGTGGTGTTGCTTGTGTATTATTAGCTCATGACAATGCTGATGTTTTTTTGCTTGCCCTTTTTTGGTTCCTTCCATCTGGAAAGCTGCTTCAGCAGCTGGATATGGTCATCTACTTAGAGCAGACTAAGGGTCTTTTTGTTCCTTCGTGGTATGATACATGATGATGTATGGAAATTGTGTTAGGGCAGCAAGGTAAAAATTTAAATTTCTTTCAATAAAATAGCAAATCCGTCTCTTGAAACCCTAGGAGATGCATCAGTTCATGATGGTTGTAGCAGTGTATCTGCTCTCCAGCTTCCGGGGAGGGGGGGGGAAGACAAACCCAAAACCATCCCCCCCTGCCCAACCATATATGAGAAAATCAAACCTTGATATTCAGAATGTGAAAATAATTCTTTCTCCTAAAACAGTTCTGCTGACATGATGAACCTTTCCAAATGGGTCGACCCAAAAAAGGGAATGGCAAAGCTTCTCCCCCTTCCCCGGCTCCTCGTGCGTGACCGAGTCGGAGGCAGTGGCTTCAGCTGGCAGCATGCTGTGGGTGTCTCTGTGTCCTGTGATGGTCTCTGTTGGTTTTGTCTTGCACGGGGAAGCATGTTTCAGATCAGCTGCATGTTGTTCCTGCTAATCTTGCCGTGTGCTTCATGATTGCCAAACTCTAGCTGATGCGTCTGGCAGAGTAAGAGGTAACATGTGAAGGAGCTGGGTTTTCCTTGGTCTAGTAAGCATCTTAACAGCAAGGTTTCACTGCAAAATCCTTAGGAGGGAAGGAGGGAGAGGGAATCTTAGGCCCTCCAGGGTTTAAAACTTGAATATTGCATTGGCAACCTTAATGCATCAGCATCCTTAGAGGCCCTACAAGAGCAGAGAGTGAAGAACAGATGCTTTTCTGTATACCTTAATGCATTTTACTAAGCTGCAAAGACCTTAATTGCTTGGAATAGGTTAGGGCAATTTACTGGAGGAATCAAAATTAAAACAAACCTCAAATCTGATACCTTCTCCTGAAGGGGCCAATGAAGCCCTGCCAGCTCAGGAGTTGCCACATGTCCTTATTTTGCACAGCAAAGCTAAATGCCATTACAATTTGGCTGTTTATCTGTTACTTTATTTTGCTCAGCATCATTTTCTGTGATATTCGTGGCAAATCAAATCTTTGCTTCAGTTGATGAGTCACTCTTAAGCATACCCTGGACCTCTCCCCATAACCATGGACTCAGCCTGCTGCAGATGTTTGGTTTATAAAGAAACTCTGTTTATTTTATCCTCTTCAAACTTCCTGTGGAAACCTGTGGATTGCTTTGATGTGATGATAGTAAGCAGGGGACCCACTTCTGCTGGGAAACTAATTCCCCTGGCAGGATATTAATGATGACTTTGGTCTGTGGGCATGGACTTTGTAATGCTTGTCTGCTCTAATATCAAGGAAACTCCTTTTTTTTTTTTTTTAATTACTATCCATTTATCATCCATTAGGAAACAGTACAGAGCTGAAACACTACAGAGAGCATCCACTTTTAAGTAGATAATTTGTGAAAGGCCTTTCCATGCAGATTAATGAGTTGGCAATTGTTATGCAAATCGTTAATTAAATTGCCTTTGGCATAGATTGTGCTACTTCTGAGCTGTCTATGGTATTTTGCCATCGCCTCGTGACTTAATTTTGGATGAATGATGCCATGAAATGAAATTGTCTCTTGGAATGTGGAGCACCAGTAAAAGCAGCACTTGATATACTTGAAAAAAAATTTAAAAAGACGTATTTGCAGAACTTGTGGCTATATTATTGTTCTGCAGACTCCAGGTCTCACTGTAGTCAGAGTGGAAACTTCTCCAGGTTCTCCTCAGCCATATGTGTAGTGGCCAGGAAGCCAGTTTGCCAAGATTTGAGTTCAGGAGGGACAACCTCTCCTGACATTTTGTAATGTAAATAATTGCATTGCTGATGCCTGCTGATCTGACTTGATACAGTGCAGATGCCTTGGTTGCGCTCCTTTGGATAATATATACAGCCAAATACCTTATACACATCTTAAAAAGGGTAATTTTCAATCATCTATTAATATTTCTAACACATCTAATAACACTTTTCTAACGAGTATTTGCTCAGAACGCACAGGGGTGTTAGTTTCTCCTTAAATTTAAAACCCTGTGTTTATTGATGCATAGTTTTAAATGGGTCTTACTGTTCAACATCTCTAAAGTCACTTTGTCTTTAAGTATTAAGTTGTTGTCCCTGAGAACCCTTGATAAGTTCAACAGGACAAGAAATTAATTTTTTTTTATCTAGCTTCTAGTCAAGGGGATAAGGCACTTGTGTGGGAGTAGTCTTCTGTGTTGGAATAGTTATCTTAAGTAAGAATTTCCCCCTATAATCAGTAGCCATCACTGTAATGGTGCTACAGAGTGGGATGAATCACTGGTACAGTTGTGAGGCTTTAAATGCGGATAGGTGCTATAAGATGCAAAGCTGATACTATAAAATAGCTTCATTCTCTCTAGTCTTTATTTATGATTTATTTTATGTACTGTGAGTATGAGTGTCTTTTCAAGTTAACAGTCATCCTGTGACTACTTGGTACTTGTTTAATGATGTTCACTGTAGTATTCATGTAACCCTGCATAGTGCAGACTTTCAGAATTATTTGGGCAAAAGTTTGAGTGCACATCCTCATGTGATAAATATGATTTACAGACAGATAACAAAAAAAAATAATCAAAGTTTTACTTGACTACAGTCTTTCTGGTATTTAAGAAGAAAAATTCTGCCTTGCTGCTGGAGCTAATCTTGGTCTTTTATTGAATATGTGTTTCTTGCTGTATCTGCTGTGGTGCTGTGAATCCCCCTGTCCCTGGGCTGGGTGTTGGGGGTAATTAGCCACAGTTATTCCCTGTGAAGTCAGTACGGCCTCCTGGATATCTCGTTTCCTGGTGCTAGATTGGGAATGTTCTGGTTGCTGATAAAAGGTGTGGAGATCACTAAATGATATTTATGATTTGTTGGCTCTGCCATCTGAACCTGTTCTGATCTTAATTTCTTTCAATGCTTAATCTTTCTGCTTGAACCCCGCAGGACTGCTTTTCCGTGGAAGGAGAGGACTTGAAGCATGACTTTGAGCGGTTACAACTAGCAATGGAGATGGTGGGGTTTCTTCCCAAGACTCGCAGACAGTGAGTTTGTTTTCCATATCAGTAGCTTGAGGATGGTATTAGTTGATATAACCTCCATAATCAGTGAGGTTGTTTACTGCGCTTCAGCTAATGTAACTGTTGTGCTCCACATAACGAATCGGGCTGGTCAGAAGGAGTAATTGGTGAGGCACTAGCACAGGCTGCCCGGAGAGGCTGTGGGTGCCCCATCCCTGGCAGTGCCCAAGGCCAGGCTGGACGGGGCTGGGGGCAGCCTGGGCTGGGGGGGTGTCCCTCCCCCTGGCACGGGTGGGACTGGGTCATCATTACGGTCCCCGCCAACCCAAACCGTTCTGTGAACAATAACACTTGACCGTTCATACAATGAAGGAGTAAACAAAATCTAAAGATATACACAAAAAATGTCCTTCATTACTGTAGCTAACGATTCTCTTTATGCAAATGGAGCGTTGGCAGGAAATTGGCACCTTGGAGTATTTTTCAGCCATTCATGAATAGTCCTGCCTTACTCCGCATGTCATGAATCCAGATCCTGTTTTAATCAGAAATCCTCATTATTAGTCAACATACTAAATTTTTTGCATGCGCTTGCCAGTTCTGTAGACTTGTTTCCAACTGGCCTTTGTTCACAAATTCACTGAAAGGTGCTGGCTGGAAAATGGGACTTCTTAGTTGGGTTGCAATACTGCCTGACACTGACTGCAAAGAATTACTGCTTCATATGAGGGCTGTCTTCAACCAAAACCACAAAGCAATTCCTCCCTGTTAATTGTTGGCTTGAAAGTCTTAAGTAGGTTTGAATGAATTTGACAAATAAGTTACTAAGGTTAGTAACAGGCCTAGAAAAATATGTATTAAAAAAATGACCTCAAAGTGAGTATGGTTTTGATGGCATAAGTATCGCTGAAAAACACATCAGCAACTGGACACAATGAGAAATCTTGTGCTTTTTCAAGTCAGAATGTTCAAACAATAATTTAATGAATGTGGTTCCTTTCTGTCTGAAATCCTGGATGTTTATGTGGGAACAGAGAATTACTGCTTTGTACTAATGGCACTCGAAACCCTGTTCATCAACTTGGGTAAATGATGTTTAAGATGCTAACAGAGCTTTTTTTTCTTTCTCCCCCCCCCCAACTCAGTGGATTATCTCCTGTTCTTTTAAACACCGGTTTTCTTGCTTTTTAACATGTTTCTGAGCCAGCATTTAGAAACCCTTAACTGTCAGATGTCCTGAAATTTTCACCCAGCAATGTCTATTTTACATAAGCTCATCCCTTATTCCTAGCTTGCAATAAACCAGTTATGAAATTAAGACTGCTTTTTCTCTATCTGTTCCACACATGTGGATAAACCCAAGTATACATACTTCTAGTGTAATTATGTTTAGATGTCACTGTGCTTCCTTACCTTTCAGGAATCAGGTTTCAGCAACAAGGGTTTTCTGAAGACACTTTAGGGTACAATAGGGGAGTTTCAATTGACAGAGTAAAGCAATCAATAAGTGTCAGGACTGAACAGAGGTGGATATCATCAATTCATGCTTTTAATATACTGTGCAATAACTGTTCTTGGCACACAAGTTCATGTATTTCTCATAGTGAATTGTGCTTGTCAAAAAATACATTGGATTCTTTGCTATACGAGCAAATTTGTTCTGCTCTACGTTGTACAACTGTAACACAAAGAAGTAACCACTTCCAGCTGATTATAAAAAGGAAGGACATTTTAAGTATTACTATACTTTTATAAGTGATTGTTCATAGCAAAACATGGGTTTTCACCTTTGTGGAAATAGTTACAGAAGAGAAATTTGTATAATTGCATCCCTGTAGTTCACGATAAGGAATCAGTATCCCTGTTTTAGAGATAAGAAAGGACTGGCTTGGAGAGGTGGAGGTGTGTTGTCCAGACAAGCTGGTGGCATGGTGAAGAATCTAATTTGATATTACTTATTTTTAGCTCCCCAGAAAATGTGGAAATAGGGACAAACAGAGTTTATAGCTGAAGTCAGCTGTGACTAGATAGTCTCAAAGAGCTATTTTTTTGGAGGAGAGACCAAATACCAAAAAATAGAAAAAAGAAAAATCGGCTGGATAAATTTGCTTGAAGGGTAACATCTTTTCTCTGTCTCAGTATGCTTATATATTATAAAAACCATTTATGCTTTGTTATACAGGCTGCCTACCTGGGACTAGATCTGAGAAGGTGACAAATGCATGTGCCAGGGGACTAAGAAGGATCACCTGCATGTCTGAGTCCAGTCTCCCCCTTAATTTGGGCAATTGCATGACAGATATTTAATCTGAGTATCTAGGTTACTCGAGGATTTCTTTTTTTCTTATAATATAGGGTGCCACTTCATGACCATGGGTTTGATGTGTTAAATGATTTTCAAGAAAGCTGTACCAATGCAAGTTTAGTACTCGATTAAGTGAAAATATTTTTTTACATGAGGCAAACTAGATGCTTCATTTGAACATCATTTTTGAGGAAATATTTGAAGATTTGAGACACAAACTGCTTCGGATTGAAAACGGGAATGAGTCAAGCATGAAGACAGCGCTTGGATGTTTGGGGATGTGGTTTGCTTTTTCATTAGCTTTAAGAAAAAACAACCAAGTAAAAAGGAATTCTGTCTATTTTCTTTAGAATTTTCTCTCTCTTATCGGCGATACTACACCTGGGTAACATCCGTTACAAAAAGAAGACTTATCGGGATGACTCCATCGATATTTGTAACCCTGAAATACTACCTATTGTGTCGGACTTGCTGGAGGTAAGCCTTCGCTTTCTGTCCTGTAACGTTCACACCAAGTGAGCCACCTCTATTTTATATTTATTTATAGAATTTTATATATATTTATAGAATTTATTTTCTGTTTCACTGGAAAGTTCTCGTGTTAACATTCACAAGGGCTGTTCATGTTTGCCAGTGAAAAGTAATGAAGATTTTTTTAAAGAGGTTTTTCATGTGGGGTTTTTCCCCCTACTTCAGGTTTGACAGAAAATACTGTTTCTGTAGTTAAAATTTGAAAGAATGCAGACCAGTTCTAGGTGGAAAGCAGACATTCCATTCAATGCAGTAGTTTCTTCAATTGCCAACTCCCTCACCAGATTTCCCTGATGTTCTTGAAATCTGTTGCAATACTAGTGTAAGAAACTAGAGCAGTTCTAAGACCATCAGCCCACACTTCTGGTCCAGGTGGTGGCTGAAGAAGGTGCTGAGCTCACTCACTGTGTTTTGCTGTTCTGCTGTTACGCTGCCAGCATCCACAAACGTTGTATTAGAGATGCTGGAGACTGCATCTCATCCCTTTAGTACATATTCATGGATCTATTATCCATACGTTTATTTAGTTCTTTTGTAAACCTTTGGATGCTCTGTTTAAGACCCTTTACCAAAAGCACTTTGTGAGTCACTGCTGTGCCAGTATCATTTGGAAAGGCTTTCCAGGTCTCAGCCTGGATGGCCCAGGTCTGTATCCTGTGTATTTCTGTGAATCTGTGCAGAAGAACTAAGTAAATTCTTAGGAGAGCTGCTCTGTTAGCCCAAGCGAGTTAGGAAGCTGTGGCATTACTTCTTCATGAGAAGAGTCTTCACTTCAGTGAGCGAACTTGTCCTGCACTTGCCTTGCGTGTTCAGAAGTGGAGCTCAACACCTCTTGATGTGGATATAGGTGGCCAGGACTCTCCTTGCCATCTCACTTGTCTTGAGATGTTCGAAACCACTAGCAACTCCAAAGAATACAGAGATGCTATACTTGTAGTTGGTTAAAACAGCTATTATCTTTATTCCTTTGTACTTGCTGGACAGCATGGAAGGTTAATTTTTGCTAATTTTTTGATAGCATCAGAAGGTAACTTTGTACACACGATGCTCTTCCCATTCCTTCTCTTAAATGACAGTTGCGCTCTCTCACTACCTAAAGAACTTGGGCATTGGCTCTCACAGATTTTCATAGCATTTCTTTAATGCTTTGAATTCAGGGAGGGAAAAGCTTCTGTAAAATATGGGTGTAAGCAGCTGGATACTCTTTGCATCTTGGCCTTGGGGACTGCAGAAATAAACAGAAGGAAAATAAGAGTTTGGAGGAGAATATTGTTGATGTTACCCTGTTAAAAATGGCCGTAACAAGACTGCCAAGTCATTTAAGAAGTAATTGTTTTTTAAAAAAGCTTTGAATAAGAGAGTGACTTGGAGATCTGGAAAAGTTCCAGGCTTTGGGTCTTTGCCCTGGCTTTCTTCTGCAAACAAACCCTTCTGCAACATCTGCATGCTGTAAGGTATCGGGTTATTTTTTGCACGTGTACATGTGAAATGATGCATCAGTTCAGCCGTATAGATCCAATGGTGCCTTAGTGCCATGGTCTGGTACAGCACAGAGCATGGACACCATGCTCACTTGCAGACAGTGTCAACAATATGTCAAAAAATCCCAACCCCAAACATATGTAGAGAAGAGGCTTGATCTCTTTGTCTGAAACACTTGGTTTCTTTTTCTTTGCAGACCTGAATAGATCTTGTAATGCTTATTCAGATCTGATCAAAAGGGAGGACTAAAGGGTTCACAGATGAAACACCGTTTCAAAGAGCATCTAATGCACTTTATTAGTTAGCTACTTAGAACTCTTAACAGGATACAGTTTCGCTTTTCACACCGTTGTTGCTAAAAATATGAATTGGCTTGAAAAAGTTATTAATCCCCTCTCTAGATCCAGACATTACTTGCTAAGAATGAAAAATCATCTCAGAATAAAAGTAATATCAGTTGACAAATAGTTGAACTTCTTTTTATACAGCCACTAAGTGTTTGACAGTCTTGAGCATAGCAAATTGATGGAAAAAAACAGCTCTGCTCTCATCTGATTCTTACTTTACGTTTTGTTTTCCTTAAATGACTTGCTGGATTTATTCACTCAAAGATTTGACATGGAAAATAGAAGAAAAAAAATCCATCTGGACTTGGTGGGAAGGCTCTGAGAAGCAGGAGCTGAATTGGCCATCTCTGAGACCAGCGAAGAAGAGGGGATGCGAAGGTCCCCCTTCACGGCACCGATGGGCGGTAGCCTTCATGGGGAGGACAGAAAACAACAGCCTGGCTGAAATGAAAAATTTATGGAAAGCTGAGGTGTTTTCCCCCTCTCAGGGAAAGTCTGGCCCAAATTATCCTGAGCTAGCTGGTTTACCTTGGAGCCTCTGAGCCTTTAAGGACATCTGGGGGAATTTCCCTGCTGCAGCAGCTCATGCAACAACACTGAACAACTATTCTTCCTCTGTATAGCGATATTTGCATCCCTATAAATGAAGCTAATATGCAAATTTTTTGAAGGCATGTGGGAGATGAGGATCTGTGATGGATTTGATTTTTCTTAGATATCAACAACCCCATCCAATATGTTTTCGGTTTATTAAAACATTTAGACCAGCTTTTGTTGAAAAAGTAAGCTGCAATATAGGATTTTGGCCAGATTCTGCAGATCATAGTTTCATTTACATTAAGACCCTGATTCCATTTTTTTTTTTTCCAAGAATAGACATAGTGTGTGGATTATGTGAGGCTTTTGGCAGGTCTTTCATGGCCTTTGTTTAAACTTTGCTGAAATGCCGTGCCATAGTGTGATGGCGAGGCTGCCTGATGGATTGAGCAGATGTGGAGTCCTGTGCACGTGCTGCAAATGTCATGGGTCCTCTGCAGGAATTGTAGAGGGTTGTGTAAAACTGGGGAAAATACTTGTGTTTCTGGGAAAAAGTGGAAAGGTTCCATTTGTGGACTTATTAACAAAATCAGTCTATTAGAAGTGATCTAGGGTCAGTTGACCTTGAGAGACTTTTTTTTTCCCCCATTAGAAAAACAGGAACGTTTTAATCGTGTATATTTAGTAATACTATAAATTATTCCCATGGATGGATTGTTAAAGAAGGCAAATTCTGTCTTTGCTCAGTGGAGCACTTTTACGTTCAGTTTTTAGGCTTAGGTAGCCAGCCTCAATGCAAATGAAGGTAAATCTAAGTTACCAAGTGTCCTAAATTAGTTTTTCCAGATCTCTTTTTGCATCGATGATGTCAGCTTTTGGAGCTAATGTCTATCTCTGTGGGAGATTTATGCGTTCAAGTTCTTTTTCTACTAAAAAATTGTCTTTAGCTTACCAGAGGGATCCTGCAGACATTGCACTTCTTGTGGTAAACATCTTGGAAAGTAATTGGGGAGCAGACGGAAGGTGAAAATTACAAGGCAGGCAGTGCTTGAATCCAGCCTCCCCTTTTGGATCCATTTTCCAGATAAAGTTTTGGGGATCATAGAATGGTAGAACGGGTTGGAAGGGACCTCTGAAGTTTATCTAGCCCAGCCCCCCGCAATGAGCAGGAACATTTCATCGAATGCAAAGGTTTGAGCCAGAACTCAAGTCAGATAACTTTCTGGTTGTTTGAAAGAAAGTCTGAAGAAAAGGTTCAGATCATTTTTGAGAAGAACTGATAGAAGTCTGAATTTATTTTCTGTTAGTCCACACCAGGCAGCTTTTGAATGAGCACTCAGCACTGTAATTCTTTTCTCAAATATGTGAGGAGAGACAAAAAGCGATGTTTTCTTGCTCTCAATTTGGAAATGGTTCGTTTTTCTTCAGCTGCTATAACATAATGCCCCAGCATTACTGGAGAAGCAGTCTCCGCCTGCCTTGGCTGGAGCCCAGCCCTTGTGGCAGCCTGCTGGCTGGCTGCTCCCCACCGCACACCGCTGACTTTTATGGCCATGGCAGTGTTGCTGGTCATTCTTCACTGGGTTTTAGAGCTCTAGTCATACAGCCCTCTCAGGGTTGGTTCAACTTGAATGTGGCAGTGAAGTCTTAAATCTGTATTTTGTCCCTGTAATCAAGATATAAACTCCTACAGGCCGTGTAGCTTTTTTTATAAGGGAAAGCAGGACTTGCCCTTTAGCACCAAAAAGCAAAAACCCATGAAATGTAAGTTAGAAGTGTAACTCCCAGGGCACACAAAAAAAAAAAGTCATGTTCTCCTCTTTGCTAATCTGTTAGGATTCTTTTTGTGTCTATTTGAACATCCTATGCTTCTTCCTCCAGTAAGCATAATGCACTCAGAGTGGGGAAGTTGCAAGAGTCTCCATGCACCAGGTGTCCTTAGACATTGACATGCGCCAAGTTTATCTTTAGAAAGCTCCTATGGCTCCTCATTGGCATCAGGAGTCAGCCACCTTCAAGCTGTGTCCTTAAATGAAGATTAGGATAATTTGGCTGTACCTGTGGTGTTGGCTCTCAGAGGTGATGAAGCAATCAAGATCAAGCTCTGCTGGGTGGTAAATTGCAGGCAGAGACCCAGGGAGATGCAGGGATTACCTTCCCATCCTTGCCAAGTGTGTTTTTGTATGAGAAGCTGATTTGATGTGAGCCCTCCAGGTCAGCTCACAGCAGGTCTGGAGATGAAGGATGTACATCTGCAGGTCTTGTCCATCAAGAGTGCAGAGGGAGAAGGAAACCAGGGTAAAAGTTAGATGGGGATGGTGAAGGACAGCACGGGTAGTTGTTTAAAATGCCCATGTTTGCTGACACATCTGAGACTTGGAAGCATTTATATTGTTTAGGAACGTTACATTGGGCTGTTTTGATTAGTAACCATCTGATACCCCTCTGCCTTGTTGCCTTTGATAATTAAAAAAAGCCAGCTTGCAGGCTGAGGATTTGCAGCATCCCTGTAGGGGGAAAAGGATGGTGTAAAACCTGCAAGCTGTGCAGCTGAGGGAGGGAAGTTGATGGTCCCGCAGTTGCAAGCTGCTGGAAAAGTGTCCATATTTTGCCTGCAGAACTGAAATAAAAAAACCCCAGACTGTTTTGCTGAATGTAGAGGAACAGAAACCAAATGTGAAAACTTGCAGTGGATTTTCACATGAACCAGAAAAATTCCTCTCGAGCTTGAAAGGTAAATGCAGATCATGGGAACTGGGGGCTCTAGAGTATTGCTGAGGACTAAAACGAACCTCAGGGTGTTGATGTTTGATTTCCAGTGACGTAGAACTTGCTAGTAGGTGAAGGTCATACACGAGTGACTATGTGTGTTCTACTTTCCACACCATGGCAACAAGTTCTTATTAGTGAGGGTTGCAGTAAAAAGTCAATTATATAAAAAGCACTGGAGCTTATCAGGGAGACTCCCATGATGATGTTTTTGGTACAAAGTAGTTTTTTGTACAGAACAGCATCATTATTGTGATGGTTTGTGAGATTTCATAAGTTCCACTGTGGTGTTTGCATTGCTCTTCATACTAATTACTGGATTAAACCAATGAGTCAAAGTACATAAACCACTAAGTTTCCAATCATCTGCATCAAACCGGAAACTGTTTCCCTCTAACTTAACGTCCAAGTGTATTGTTGTCTATTCTGCTAGAGAGGGCATGCTTCTGAATTTCTCCAGGGAACATCAAAATAAGAGGGACCTGAAACTGGTTGGAAAAGAGGCTTTCTCCCATCAGTTTGTGGCATGTACTGCTTAATTTGTTGGCACCGGTAACCTATTTGCTGAAGCACCTGTGTTTACACAAATGATTTTTTTTTTTCCCCTGCTAATTGCTTTCTGTTGTGGCTGATCAGAGATTGTGGCGTTCCTGCCCCCTGGGAGCTGGTGTCTTTAGGGAGTGGGTATCAGGTGTGAATAGCAGAGTAAATATCAGATGCTTTTCCAAAGGTTTCTTCCTCCTCCTAATTCCTCCCCACCCTGAAAAAAACCCTGCTCTCAGATATCTCTTAAAGGGATTACACTGTTTTGCTAATTTGTTGAGTAATTTTTAATGATGTCATCTCGACAACACTAGAAAGTTGACTTCTTTTGCCAATGAAAAGTGTGGGAGGGAGAAGCTGCACCAGGAACAAAGGAAACCAATGGGAAATTGCTAGAAATGTGATGACTGAATGGGGAAAATCAGATTCCCTTGAATAATACCGTGGTGTCTGATTTCTGATGCTGAATTTACGTGCTGAGTTGTCTCCTCCCAATGGCTAGCTTGTTCTTATGCATTGAACATTAACTCTGCAAGGGCTGGCAAAAATGTTTTAATTTTTTAAATTTATCAAATTTATCTATTTTAAATTTGTGACAATGTTTACACAATACAAATATAAAAATATATTTTAAAAATTTATTCTTGGAATAATCATTAACATCAAGATTTTTGTTCTAGGTGAAAGAAGAGATGCTGTTTGAGGCCCTGGTTACCAGAAAGACGGTGACAGTAGGAGAGAAGTTGATCTTGCCATACAAACTGGCTGAGGTCTGTACATGATGCCTATTATTAAAAGGGCAATGCTGGGGGTGGTTTTCAATGCTTTGAGGTGTACATTCAGCTCCACTAGAGTTTCTTACCAGTTTTTATTTATTTACCTAAAAATAACATATGAGAAGGTAATGAGTATGCATCTAGGAAGTGATCGACTTTACCTTCTGCACCATTCCTGGAGAGCAGGTTTTGCGCTTTATTCTGTGATAGTCTTTAACTGTTTTAAATGTTGTTTAAATTTGAACTGGTTGTGTGAATGTTCTCCAAAGCAGAACTGTGCATTGCTGAGTGTATATGGTACAAGTAGTAGTCTTCATATGTTCCTTAACTGTAGTATTGATTCATCCCACAGCAGAGCGGTGGCTTAAGACCAACAACATTTTTGGTGGGGTTCTACGTGTCTATGTTAGCCATGGATCTTGTGTGGGAGTAGCTTCTTAGGAGATTCCCATTAGCTTTTCTTCAGACATCTCACAACCTGGGTCCTTGCAGGAAGCTTTGGAGCAGTTACAGCCCCATCAGCCTCCCTCAGACCTGAGTGTAGTCTGCACCACTGCTAACCACGGGGCTGGCACTGCATGAAATGTTTTAACTTCTCTATTATGGTCTGTCTCAGGGTTACAATGTCAGCAAACATGTTTTTTTGTAAATATGTAGTTTCCGGGAATCTTGAGTTACATTCTGTGGCTGGTAAACAGGAACACCTCTTTTTTCTTCTAATATTCTCCAAAGTCTGTAAGCTCTGCTCTGCTGCAGTACTTGTTTTGGCTGTTTCTGCATCTAGTGTTCTCGTATCCCTCTGCCAGTTTACGAATGTTAGGCACCACATTGCACCACACTCGGTCCCTGGGTTCCCCCTTGTCGTGTGGTTGTATGAGAATCTGCACCATCTTGAGCAACGTCTCCGAGAGCAGTCTGTTGTGTCACAAATAAGTGAGCATAGGATGTGTTGTCGTGAGGGTCAGCTGTAGATAATTCAGTTCCTTTTTTCCAGGAAAAAAAGAATAATTCTCCCCTTTTGCAATTTTGTGTTTAAGCTCAGTAACTGTTAACTGAACTTTAATCTTTAAAAGTGAAATGTTGCCTTTGTGCAAGGCTTGAATCTCCTGTAACAAAGGGCACACAAATGCTCTTGCTGTGTCTTTGTGATGGGTGTATAATGGATGTGGTGTTTGTACTTTTTTCCTGCATCTTAGGCACAGGCTTGAGAAATTGGTAGAAAAGTTTAAAATGTAACTGTAACCGGCCTTCTGCTGGAGGTTACTTCCCAACAGCTGTGAAGATGGAACAATGTGCAGCGCTGGGCCTTCAGCCACCTTGCTGCAAGGCATGGCAGGCTGCATTAAACTGTTTCTTCTAATGTTTTAACCTGGGCCACCAGGTTTTGTATTGAAGCAGCTCGCAACAGTCTTACCTAGATGCTCCTTGATTTCTGTTGAGATCAGAATCCCTCTTGCTGCCTAAACTGCCTGAGCATGAATTTCTCAAGTGCTTTCCAGAATGGTTTTGGTGATGTCTATGCTCACAAATCTCAGGTGCTCACTTAGAAAGGTTTGTCACCAATAACTAGTACAAGACATGAAAGACGAAGGTCTAGTGATTGTGGTGACTGTGGGGTAAGACAAAGGAGCACAAGGCTCTGGTGGGAAAGGTTGATGTAATCTCCATGACAGAACCATTTTGTAAGCAGCTATGAACTGTATTAAGAAAAGATAGGCACCACCCACGCGTTTCATTCGCTGGCCTTACAACATTAGCATCCTGACCACCAAATTTTATCTGGCAGTGGCTTCTCTCTGCTGGGAGGTTTGCTGCTGCTTGCTCATGCTCGATGTGCTAGCGCAGAATTGGAGATGCTCTGACTGGAACCTCACCGTAATAAGAGGTCTCCTCCTGGTCTTTGTCTGGCTGGGGCAGTAAGAGAAGTGACTTAAATGAGATCTGTCTGAATCGGGGAGGAAGAGTAAGGTTCATTTGACATTTTGGGACTTTACAGAGAATACTGATGTCTGACAATCTCACTCATGACTAATTGGATTGTTGGCACTGTTGGGAACCAATGAGCTGGTTATTCTTGTGTGTTTTACAAAAGAGCATTATAGTTGGCTCAAATGGGTGGAGTGATTGAGGTTTTGAGGATTTTCAGACAGGACTGTCCCACCACAATTCCTATAACTCAGAGGCAGCTGCCTTTTCTGATAGAGTGATGATGTATGTAGCAGGTACTTTATTTTTTGGATGCTGAATGTGTGGTGATTTTTGCATGGCTTGTTGATACACTGAAGGTTTCAGAGCAGTTTGTCTGGAAAAGACTGTACTGCAGTGGCTCTCAAAAAAGGATTGTAAAAATCTCATTTTGGCATGCGCTTGCTTTTTTATGCCATCAAGAAGAGCAGCTTGGATCTACCAAGTGCATTCCAAGGCTTTGAATGATTTTATACAGGCAGCCTGTACAGTGCAGCAGTTATAAAAGAAGAGCAACAACTCAGCAAAAGAAGGAATTCTGAGAAGTTTTATTTGGTTCTGAAATCTATTGTCTAGCCTGTGAGTGGAAATAGTACGTTATTGGGCTCTCTAGGTGAAATGGGATTAAATAGCCTTGGGCTATTCTACCTCCAGCATCACTGATGAGACTGCCCAGGATAGCGGGAGAGTTTGTTGTTGAGGAGACTGATCCTGATGGAGCCATTGGCTCTGTAGGTGAGCACTCACAGACCTGGGTTCCTTGGTTGTCTTCTGTCTCTTCCTAAGTTTTTAGTTACTAGCAAAAAGTTAGAAGTATGGTGCTTTAATTTGAAATAAACATTATTAAGTAAAAAGCCTTGAGAGATCTTACATTTGGGGTGGGTTCCTGAGCTTTGATGGAGGTTCCTATGTGCATCTGCTCCATACTAAAGACACATACTGTATTCAGTGTGGGTGGCTGGACATGCCCGTGGGGGTTCAGGCATTGTTTCACTTTCTCTGCTCTGCACAGGGGCTGTCATTTGCTGATCCCTTTCATCAGAGAGTGTTGGAATACATGTGGATGACAACTCAACATAGGAACACTTTCCATGCAATGGCTAATGCTAATGTGATCATTCTGTGACCACAGCCTGGCTCCTGTGAGATCTGTAACCTCAGGGTCCCTGTGTGACAATTGTCACCCTCGCCTTAATAGTCTTGAATGGGCAGAGGAGATGTAGGTGGCCTGGAGTAATCCTTTCCTTCAGAGGCTGGGACGCATTAGAGCTGAGATTGGACTTTATTATACCAAGTCAAGCCTTTTCTCTTCCATTTTCCCGAGCTGTAGTCCCACAGGCACATGGAGGGGACGCCTTTGTTGTGTTTGCAGTGATGCTGCATTCCTCTCTGTCTGCATGCTTGCTCACTGCGTTGTTATTGTGTGATGATTAGAAACACTGTCCTGTGGTTTGGGACTTTTTTTTTTTTTTCCAGCAGTGGTTTGAGCACTTGGCAACAATCAGGCTCTCTTCCTGGGTTTGTTCTGTTCATCTTTGCAGTAATTTATGTAAAACTAAATATTTAATTCTGGCACATTTTGATGCTTGTGTAAAAGGTACTGTAAAATGTCCTCGTGGAGGCAACTGGTGAATGGACATCCATCAGCCTGAAGCCTCCAGTGTCGAAGGTGACAACAGCAATTAACAACCATCTCCTCTCTGTTAATTCATATTGTGCTACTTATGACTTTTCTTGATGGCTTTGCCCCCATGAGTCATGTTGGGCTATGCCCCAGTGAGTTGCATGCCGTTTTTTAGTTGGGCTTAAATTTTGGCTTTGCCAACTCTGTTTCTTTCAGTAAGTCAAGGCTTCTTCAGTCTTGCCTGCATACAGCTGTTCTGCTGGATGACCTCGGAGGACCTAAATCAGGTTAATGCGTTAAAATGTTGTCTTGAAGTCCCACAAAGCAAAAGCACTGCCGCCTCTGTACCAGAAGTTGCCAGTACAGTCATCTTCAACCGAACAAGTTCTCTTCAGCTGATAAAGTTCTAAGTTCTTCCCAGCACATAAAGATTTTGGTTTACTTTATTTGGCCCAGGGGGGTACAAGACATGCAACAGCAGCATCTGCTTGAGCAGGGCCACAGCCAGCAGCAGATAAACTTGTGAACTGAGCTCCCATTTCAAGGTGTGATCGGTTGTTTCTTGGCGTGTAGTCAGTGCCTGTCCTCAGGGCATTACAAGGGTTATGGAATGAGCATGTGGTTCTTCAGGAAGACTCTGCAAAGTGTAATGTGCCATCAGATTTTTCTGATTGTTCAGTAAATTGTGGTGTATTGTTAAGAGGTCGTATCTGACCATGGCGTTAACATTCAAGTACATCCCTGCATTGCTGGAGCTACTGGTATTTCTGAAATGAAAAAAGAGGCAGTCAAGGAGCGACCTGGCTTTGAAGGTAAAATTCAACACTGCTCTGTAATTGCAGCCTCTCCTTGCTGTGGCACTGATGGCAAACGTGGGCTTGATAGTAGACACCACGTATCTGCAGCCCTGCAGGGAGAGCTGCCCGTTGGCTCTCAGTCTGCATCTCCAGCACTTGTCGAAATTTAAATGAGTGAGGACACCACATCCATAAATAATGCTTAACTTTGTAACTCTGGCAGCTGCCTCTTATCTTCAGAGCCACACTGGCTTGTCTGCCGCAGAGCTGCCTCCTGAAACCATTCACTTTTCCTTTTATAGTAGCCGGATGGTATTTTAATGCGGTGTTCGGAATGACTGCGTAACTTGGTCTAGTGCTAAGGTTTAGAAGCTTTACGCTGTAGATAAACTTGGGAAAAAAGGCTGCATGGACATGAAAGGCTGCAGTTGTGTTCGCAGGTCTGGGTTTGTTGTCCAGACCAGCTGCCTATGTCTTTATCAAGAATGAGATGGTGCATTAATGGAGCTAGCAGCAGTTAATGCATTTCCAGAGAAATCATGGTGTATCTGTGGAGGGTGAAGACAGCATTTAGTAACAGTGAGCTGGCCAAGTCCACTTCGTTTAGCAAATCAAATGCGGTGGTAAGGACCCTTCGAAAAGACATTTGACTACGGGAGCAAGAGAGCCATCAGTGGTGTCTGGGATGATCAGAGTATTTGATTCAGGTCTGTCTTGAATGCTGGGCATCTCTGTGCAGCCACAGTATTCTTCTTCCTAATAAGGTAAAATACAGCAGGCACACAGATGAAATGAGGGGAAAAAAGATTTTAATGGCCACAGAATAATAACACAGGCTAGGGGTTGCTGTTGTCCTTCCCCAAGTGCCCCTCAACTCCAGACTCTAGCATTTTCTTCATATATTATTACGTGGAATTTTGCAGTTCTCCTACTGAGGTAGGGAAGTTTCATAAGCCACACTTCAGATATTTAAAAGAAAAAAAAACCCAAACATGATAAATATTAAATGGCTTAGCTGATGTTTGATAGGAAACACACAGCCAATGCAGGAGCAGAGCACTTCAGTAAAATCTCTGTGGAGAACTTGGGAGTTGTTAAAAATCTTCATCTTGATCCTTCTTGTAATCTGAGCATCATCTTAATCTGTGCAAGGCACTGCCCTTCTGGGCTGTGTCTGTCTTCCTGCTTCTATCTAAATAATTCAAAGAATTCAGTTTTTCCCCATTTCCGCTTACTGCAAGTCTCCAAGGCCATTAGTTGAAGCACGTACCTCTCTCGTATCCATTCAGCATCTTGGCTGGTGGTACCCACTCCCCCTTTGCATCACGCCAGAGGTGAGCCCTGTGTCTGAGCCCCTCAGCCGTCCCCACCGTGTTTCCATCCTGTTTGTTCTGTGTGTCAGGCTGGTGTCTGCCACCTCCTTCTCTGTTTTTCACCAGTCTCTGTACTCTCCCACATTCTTCATCGAATGAGGAAAAACTCATTATCAAAGTAAATACATCTGTTAGTGAGTCCTCTTTTACATTGCTCCAGAAAATAGTTTTTTCGATGATGTTTCCAATTTAGTTCTGATGGTATTTCTTAAGTAAATGACTTTGCAAAAAGACGTCGGTTTAGCAGATTTTTGTAGCTTTCAGCCATTTGTGACCAAGGACATTTTATCCCTAAGGGTGGGTTAGTTAATTCATTCACACTTCCGGAAGAAACCTGATGTGAAATTGGCCAACAGAATGGAAATAAAACATGTGAGAAAACTTCTTGGGCAACAAGTGACCTGATTCTTTCCTCCCTTTAATTTTGAAAGTTGTTAGGAGCTAGTTGTCTGATGTGATGTCACCATAAATATGACTTGTGTTTAATTTAATGTGTATTCATAATTGTAACTGGAAAATGGTTGTCTTAAAAACCAGAGAACTGAAGGGGACTGGGTTGTATTCCGGGGGGGGCCTGCAAGCAGATGTTGTGGAGCACAAAAAAAGAGGCATGTTATTTCCTGCCCCTATAGCACTCTTCTATCTTGTGACAGCAAGACTTGGAATGCAAACGTTTTTTTAAGTCCCTCCACACTGCCCTAAGTATCCCTAGTTCCTTGGGGTCTGCTAAAATTCTATGTAATGCCAAGATATTTTGAAAATTTTAATTTGAAAGGTTTTATAGGATGTAATGTGCCATCATACCTTTGCTTAAATGGCTATATGCTATTTAGCAAATGAGTGTTACAGGCAGGTGGTTACGTGGCTATGGCTGGACACCGTTGAACTGTTCCATGATGTGCAGAGCACTCAAATTGCAATTGCATCTGTGAAGCTCTTTTTGTTCTGCATAAATATGTGCAGCTATAGGTCCATGTGAAATCAGCTAATGATTAGTTAGAAAAGCGTTTATGCAATTCAGGTTAATTTGCTAACCAAAATATTCAGTCTCCTGAAAACCTGCTATGGCAGAAAAAAGCAGAGGGTAATAAGCATTGAACTGTGGTTTTAGTATGACAGTAAAGCAGGAGAAGACAGTCCAGGTCTTCTGTCTGCCTTTGCTGAGGGCTGGGCAGCCTCGCTTTGTCCTTTGTCTCAGATGTTCATCATCCCCGGGTCTGTTCTGGCTCAATTAACCAACCTAGAGAAAGTCCTTGGAGTGGAGGGAGAGTTGGGTTTGTGTCCTTTTGCTAAGCTCAGTAGAAGTCTAGTAAACACCAGTATTGTGCTGTGTGGAGAACGGGGGAGAGGCGGAAACCCTTGCCCAGGAGCGGTGGGGTAGGCGCATGTCTTCGTTCCGGTGGCATGAAGCCATTAGACTTTTTTTTTTCCATGTCATGAAGTGTCACTTCACCTTGACCTCCTTCACCTGGGATGAATTTCTTGCTGGTGAATAGAAGCCACTTGGCATGTTCGTGAATAACTATCACAAGGTGGTTATTTTGGACAATAAACTGTGCTGCGTAAGTGGCTTAGGCTTGGAGAGAACATTTAATTTTTGGCATGGTAACAGTTAATTGGCAGAGACACAAGATGGAGAAGCCTTGTGGAGCAGACCTTAATGAGGGGAAAAAAGTACTTCATTACAGCAAAGAGTTGAGCGATGTTTCATTAGCTTATGTGCTAGTAGTGGTACTGTCTAATGCCTTTTTCAGACCATTATAAAGAGAAAAGGAATGGAGTTTCAGGGCCAAATGGCATAACATTACCTAAGATGTTTAAAAAACAAAAACAAACAAAAAAAACCCAAACCAAAAACCCAAAGGAAAAGATCATAGTTGTAACTAATCACGAGCATTTAACAGACTGAAAATCTTAAGAGGAGAAAAAGTGGGAGAGAAAATAATGAATAGCGTGAAGAAAGTGGAATGAAAATTTTCAGTCCTGAAGTATGAGGACAGGGACACTTAATGGCATAGAAAGTAGCAAAACTGCTGGAAGCACCTACATATGCCAAACCCCATTAGCTTAGGAGACTCGTCACCACAGGTTATTAGCATCAGGAGCTTAGCAGGGCTCCTTTGAAGACCTGGTATGTTGATGAGTGTATTCAGAGTTAACAGATAAATATTAATAGAATAAAACTGAAACCCCACAAAGCTTTTAAGAGCCAAGCAAGCGTCTCTGCTTCAGGACATGAGGGCAACCTGTCAGTGTAGAACTTCAAAAGAAACTGTTTCATGGGATTAAGTTTCTCATTTTTCCCTTCAAAATGCAAGGACCAGCTGTGCTTGGTGACAGAATACAGATTAGATGAGACTAGTGGTTTTATCAGACTGGTGTCCTGCATGTGTTTCTTCATGGGATACAGCATCCTTCCTTTATTAGAAAGACTAGAGTCCATCGACGTTGGGTCTTTTTTTAACCTGTTTTCATTATGTTTTCACGTTATTATATGATTATATGCCCTAACTTTCCCACAAAGTAGTGCATGGGAGATGATGCTGAGATCTGGCTGAACAGAGCTCACGTCTCTGAGGATCTCCCAGACCTGCAGACCTTCTTGGCTGCCAACGTACACCTGAACACCTGGGGAACCCATCACTCGTGTGCCAGAGATGGTCATTCTGCTGCTCTCTGCCACCATGAAACTTCTTGTGCCTTAGCTGCATTCGTGCTATTTATTTGGCACTAAAGTCTGGGAGAAGAGGAAGACGTTTGAATTTCAAGATTTCTGAGCAAAGTCCAAAATCATGACTTTAAGAAGGCAGATGCTGATTTGCCATGGACTACTCTGCCCATAACGGACGTCCCCACCCCAGCTGCCCTTCCTATCATCAAATCCATTCTTGACTCTTTAAAGATTTCCTTTAATTGTGTCTCATTACTGAAAAGATGCTTTAATTTCACAGAGTCCCTTTTGTTGCTTAAGTTTAGGCTAAACGCATGTGACAAGTTTCATAGGAATGGAAAAAGCCATTCCTGGGTTAGCAAGTCTGCTCTTCCCACATGGGATGTAGTTTTGGTACAGTTGCTTGGAATATGGGCTCTTTCTATATAATGCCAATCTGCATAAATTTAGTTTGATTTCTTCTCAGCTTAAGGCTGTTCTTCAGTACCTGGAGGAGGAGGAGGCGTAGAAGCTCCATGGCTGGACAGGTTCTGTTGCACAGACTTTGCTTCTACGGCTGTAACAGCCAAGTTGTGACGAGAAATAATTTCTCTTTGAGGAAGCTTGCCAAAACCCCAGCCTGCAGTGAAGATGATGATACACTGGCAGAACAAGTTTTTCTACAGTAGTGTCTTCTGCTTGGGAAGGGCCCACGGAAAGGCAGGATTTGGCTTGTAAAAGGTCAAGTGCTATTTGTGGTGATGTGTTGGACTTCACGGTGGAGTGCTGGTACGTTGTGCCTGTAAAGTGGTGAGCAAATTTCTCTAAACGTAGCCTACAGGTTCCTCCTCAGGTCAGGTCACACATCTACTTCTTGTGCCACTGAGTGACCTATTCATTTATTTCTGTACCAGTTTCAATGTGAAAATGTGGATTGAGTGGGATCTCGGTCCGTGCTTTTGATAGGACAGACTCTGGGTGAAGTGTTTGAAACCTTTGCCATCAGCAAATTTGGCTGCCCGGTGACTGATGGTCTGCAGCTGTTTATGGTGGCCTCGTGACCGTGTGATGTGAGCACCTTTCGGGGAGTGTGATGGATGCGTCCCTTCTCTCACCCTTCCCTTCACGGGGAGAACCGAGAACCACAGGCTCATTTTCTGGAAGAGTTTTATTTCAGGAAGAGAGGGTGGGTATTTTTCTTTCTTGATGTGTTACAGATGACACTTTCTAACCATGCTGTCTAGACCAGAAGGCTTTGACTTCAGTCTTTTCAGGAAGATGATGCTTGTAACCACATGACTCCACAGCTGAGACAGAAAACAGCTAACAAGATTTCGTTGGTTTAGTTTGGGTTTGGCTGTAACCTGGTGCTTTTTATGAAAAGTATGACCGCAGCATATCACATATTCAGCTACAATATGACAATATTATAGACAGGGACTTGCAAAGTGTCTTTAAAAATAAATAGCAGGCAGGCTTCAGTCTGTGATGGGGATGATGGGTCCCCATCTGTCCTCTTCCAAGTCCTGCCTATCACTAGCTGAGGTATAATAGGTGGGTCCTCAACACCCACGGAAGACGTTTTTGTTTCACGTTTTCCACTTCATTTTCCCCATTTACATGCATCTAACAACAGGAGGACACAAGTCAGGAGGGAGCAGGTTGCCGGAGCATGCAGACACCACCTGTTATTTCCGGGGAGTCGTGTCGGCACAGGAACAGCCTGAGCCGTCTCAGTGGGAACGTAGGCAAGAGAGGGAGCAGTGTAAGGATGAATGCATTAACTCGTGACAAAGACTGCAATATTAAAAATGTTTTTATTTAAAAAAATAATATATTTTTATTTAAAAAATAACTAGTGATTAATGGTTTCATATTTGCTAGAGTAGCAGGTAAGCTAGTAGCTCTGAAGGGCTTTCTTGTCAACCTGATGATACCCTGATGCAGGAAGACTGTCTCACTGGACAAAGCCATTGATTTGACTTCTCCTGTTGTGGCTGGGATTTTTTGGGAAGGGGGTTGGCATAGTTTGGGAGAGCCCCTGAAAATACCCTCTGAGTCATATAGTCTGGCAGGTTGGAGATGGACCTTTGTCTAAGGAAGGTGATTGTGAAGGTACTGGGAGACTGGTCCTAGAGAAGGGAGAGCACAAGAAAAAATTAAAAACCAGTATTTGATATGTAAAGCTGGAAACTAGTACCAAAAAGAAAAAATGTCTCTCAATCTGAGAACTTTATAACTGATTGAGTGAAAAAATTCTGCAATGCCTTCATGTTTCAGTGTTGTATTGGACAACAATTTGGTATTGTATTGTAGTGACATTCCAGTCTATTTTTTCTCATTGAAAAATCCACCCATAAGTTCTGGAAAACATCATTGACACTTGCATCTCTTGGATAAAATCCATTGGCAGTACAGCCTGCTGCCTCGGCTCCGGGGTGATGGTGGAATGTTTCTGCCAGGACATGGCAGCCAGCCGGGAAGACAGGAGCCAGCAGTTGTGGGTAGTGCAAGGCTTAGGGCTTGTAGTTTTGTTTTAAGTATATAGTTTGCAGGTACATTTGTAGAGGTAAAACATAAAAATGAGCATTTTCGGGAAGTTTACTGCATTTTTAAAATGAACTTTTTTTTGTAACTGTACTCGCATTTTTCACTCTTCTTCCAATGATGCTTTTAAATATATTTTCCTCCTCTTTAATCAAACATAAAAATCATTAAAAAGAACCTTTTGCAGGCTGGAGTCAGCATGGTGCGTTAATGATTAGAGTTCTCTTAGGAAAAGCAAACATGAGAATGACAGGATTTTAATATGATGCTAAGATAAAATACGAGTATGGAAAATTACATCATAGTTATCCAGCCCGAGTATGATATAATACTCCTTGATGCCAAGATAGGGATTAAGCTAGAGTCTGATATCCTGCAAGAGTACTTTCCTCTGGGTGTTAAGCCTCTGTTTAAAAAAAAAAAAGCTAAGCCTGCCTGTCTCAGCCTATGTCCCGTGACCCAGAGGGGAACCACAAAAGCTGCTTAATCTATCTCCCGCCGCAGGACATGGCTGTGAATGTAAACCAGACGCACGATGTATTCTGTCATAAATAGAAAGCCAGAAGGAAACCATAATTCTGCGTCCACACACACATGTGACTTGGGAGCCGCCGAACAGGCTGAAGCTGATGTGAGATAAGAATGAGACACTAAAACCTGCGTTTGGACAACAAGAGGGATTTAGGCCGTGCCTAAGCCAGCAATTTATAGGTTTTAATCTATTTTTTTCAAATCCAGAAACGTTTTCCCAACTTTGGTGGTGAACTGTAGAGGGGATGCTGTGTGCCAGCAGGTTTTGTGTGCAGTGCTACTATACTTCATCACCATCCTCCTCGTTTTCTGCTCTTTCCCTGATTTAGCTGTGCTTCACAGCTACGTGTCTCTCCCTTCAGACGCTGCTCCCTCTCAGGCAGGAGGGACAGACCCAACGAGCCACCCTCGGCAGCTGTCTCCTGGCTGTACAACGACAAACCCAAGCTGAAGCCACCTGACATAGGGTGTTTTTTCAGCCCTCATGGAGCAGTAACAGTGTTGGAGATAGGAAAATTGGATTTTAATAGTATTTTAGCAGTAGCTACTTGCCCAACGCTAGCACTCTTAGTAGCTGGCAGCCTTAAGCCCTATTCAAATAAAAGTATATTTTGAGTCTGTTTTATTTAGTCATGTGTTTCATGACTGCTGCAGAGATCGTCACCAGGATGCCCATGTGTGCTGTTTTCAATTGACTGCGTGTCCAAGGTTTACTGAGGGTGGGAGATTGGCGGCTGTTCCTGCTCGTTAGACCCCTTCATGAGATACAAATCAAGTGCGTTTGGAGAGCTTGAATAGCTCTTGGTTTTGCTTGTTCTAATCTCAGATAAATCCTATTCCTGGTAGTGGCAGCTCTTCACACTGGCTAAGCATTGCTAATATTTTTCTTCTTTTTATTTTTTTTAGAAAAATGTGGATTTTTTTAGAATAGAAACTGATTTATTGTGTAACTTATGCACACAGCGTAATTTTGTTGAATAGATACTGTGAGTCAAATAAGAAAACAAATACACTTTTTTCCTGATTTCCCACCCCCCCACCCCCCCCCGTTTGAAAATTATATATATTGCTCAAACCCACAGAATTGATTGAAAGAGGGAGGGAGGCATCATCAGATGATGTTAGGTAAATACCATAGGCAAAAATTCAGTAGATATTAAAATGTGGTGGTTTTCCTCTGAGTCATCCCAGAATAAGACATTTGTGTTACAGTAAGTACAGATGTAATTATGAAGCCAGATTTTACCTTAAGAGAATAAATGGGGAAATGGGAATGGCTGATAAGGATTTTGAAACAGACATCAAATGATAACAAAGATCAAATCCTGTGTATGATGATAGCTCACAGAATTATTTTTTTTTTGTAGGATATCAACAGGTTCCTGGGATTTAGTGCCAAATCCCTGAGCAGAAATGCCAATTGATTCATCGGGTAATGCACTGAAATTTATTCCACATATTAAAAGAAAAACAAACAAAGCCCCCATAGAACCACTAAAAATATATATACAGATTTGATTTTTGGAGGGATTTCCTGAAGAGGAAGAATCTTAGTGTTGCCTTTCCATGCACCCCCACCCCAAATATTTCATTGGAAGCACCTTTCATCCTTGTATAGAAATTATAGGAAGTCTATCAAAGGCCCTGAGGGAGAAGGGGATATTTCCTTTCTTCCTGTGTTCGTATCTTATTTCCTGAAGAGAAGAGGAATCTGTTTCTATTATACACAATCAGAAAACGTTAAGTATTTTGTGATGCCCGGCTTTACTGAAATGACTTTATTCCTGCCTTTGTGTTTTACACCAAGTCTTGCAGACTTCACAGTCAGAAAGAAATTTTTCTTGTCATCCTGGAATTACTCAAATTGGTGGTTTTTTCTAAGTATTTGTCGACAGGGATCTGAAAGGAGAGCATTGCTTGTTTTCTTCCTAGAGGGCAGGAAACCCCCACGCACACATGTGTTCATGCACGTGTTACGGAAGAGCTGGTGGGTCACGAGGAGAGAAAGAATCCATAGGTAGTTTCTACAGCTGTATCAAGATCATTTGTATTTTAACAAATAAATTTCTGGGGGCTATTGTAAGTTCTTATGGGGAAGTTCACAAGGAGAGTTGCTTGCAAAGCCAGACTTTTGGGGATGGGTGAGTTTTGCATTTGTAGGGAGCACAGGTGCTGGCAATGGGTGTGTCCAGTGTGAGCAAATAACACTGATTATGTCCAGGTACACACACACACAGGCTCTAGGGGAAATGCTGAAAAACTGGAGGAGGAAAGGACTGTGGCTAACAAGGCAACAAGTCTTCTAGCTAACAGCAAAGCAACAAGTCATTGGTGTCTTCTAACAAATCTATTCTAGATCCAACAAATTTTCCAGAGGTGTGCTTGAGAAATGGCATTTAAACAGCCAGTTTTCAAGTACTTGCAGCTTTTAGAAAATCTGGGAGTGGGTACACTGACCTCGCTCCCGTGTCTGTGGTGTTGTCTGGTGAAAAACTGGGATTTAATGGCATAATGCTGACAGAAAGTAGTTGAAGGTGTAACAACATGTTGACCAACTGAGTCGTTCAGCATCTCTTTATGGATGTTTCATAGATTTGCATAATCCTGAAGAAATAGGATAAGGGTTGCACACTGTCACAGTTAATAAACTTTATGGAGGGTTAATCTCATTAGAGCTTTAATTCAGTTTGGTGCTTATGCTTACTCTCCAGTTCTATTTTGTAAGTCTGCTTCTCATTAACTCAGTCTGTACTTAAGAACTGGGATCCAAAAACCCAGCTCTAGGTGCCCAGACCCGTCATAAGCTGCATTTTTTTTTTACAATAGTGACCCAAAATAGATTGCTGCTGCCCAATATGCATGCATTAAAGGGCATTTTTTTCTGTGCAAAATGCTCTTTGGGTTTTTCTGCCTCACTTTTCTAGAGAGGAGTGTGCAGTGCCTCCTACGCTTGGGAGGTAGTAGTGATGGAGTGATGCTCAGCATCCCTCCTGAGCAAACTCAGTGGCTGTTAAGATGTAATATTAATTGCTTTTTTTATGAACTGGTCATAAGAGCTCCTGTACCCAGATATCCATCACCCAGCCTTTCTGTTCTGTTTGTCCAGGATCAGTTTATCTCGTCCTTTGCATTAGCAGTGAGGGAAGATGGGCAGACCTCTCAATGAGCTAAGATGTTTAAAGTCTTTAGAGATCTGTAGCTGTCTCTCAAACACCACTTGGGAATCATTTCTTACCCAGAAGTGATCAGCACATCAATATAGCGCACTTTCTAAGCGCTTTGCTTGGCTTCTTTCTCATTTTCTGAGTGTACGTGTAGAGTGATGCACTGCACATAAATGGTTATTTATTTTCTGCAGGCTTTTTTAAAACAAAATGTTAGTGGAAGTGTTTATGCTAGTTACAAGAGCCCTTCATGCTATGTTTTTGTTTGGGTCAAAAATGTTTAAAGTTGAATGTTGGAGCCCGGTTGCTGTTCCAGATACAGTCAACGGTTTGTTTGGTTTGGATGGAGTAACTGTGGGGAGAGGATCTGGCTTTTGTATTTCAGTATCACTCTGGATCTCGCTGGAGTTAGTGGGGTCCATACTCCAGTAAATGCTCATCGTGGCGATGGAAGCATTTGATTAAAACCACATAGCTTCCCACAGCATCTCGATGGTTTTTCCTGCAGCAGGGTCTGTTTGTCTTCTGCTCCCCGGGACGTGCAATCACCGGGATATTGTTGCAGTTACTGGTGCAGTAAACTGGTGCTCCTTGCCTTTCAAAGCCTTTTGACATTTGTTTCCACCCATCTCCATTCCTATGTCCATCCATACTCCAGGCTTTATTTATTCCCCATAGTCTGACAGACTTATAGATACTTGAGGTTTTGTTATTGGAGTTGAGCTATTGCTCGCCCTTGCACATCTGTTAGCGAGTCGGCAATATAGACACTGAATCCAGTAAGGATCATGGGTTGCACGCTGGGGAGATGATGTGAAAATGGCTCTAAAAGGTTACCTGGGCATCTGCCAGGAGGGCAGAGCACCAGGGTGGCCCTCAGAGCCTGCAGTGGTGCTGGGGGGAAAGGAGGTGGAGAAGGATGAAGACCTGTCCGGTGGTATGTGGGCATCTCTCCCCCGTGCGCCTGGCTGAGTCATCTGTTGGTTTTACGTGGAGATGGGTCCAAAAGCAGGGCAGAGCTTGGCGCATCTTCTGTACTGGGCTGTGTCAAGAAGGTGAAATCAAGAGCTGTGTTTGATAAGGGTACCGTAAATTAAGCCTTCCTTGAGCACCAAACCCAGCCAGCCATGTAAATAGAAAGTGGACTGAGCTCAGTTTGGTTGTGATGGACCACCTTGCTGGCAGCCTGCGCTCGCTTCAGGATGTGTTTTTGGGATAGAAGGGTCCCCATTGGATTACGTGCTGTACGTATACATATCTTAAGTGCTGGTGTTGCCCCTACACCAGCCAGTGCCTTAGTACGCTGTTGGGGTCAAAGTGCGGGAGGTACCTCCTGGTTTTGGCTCCAGGACCAAGTCCGGAGTCCAGAAGATCTGTGACATTGCAGTGCCAGCGCAGACTTTGCACAAACATGGGCCCGAGTTCTACTGTTTCTGGCAGCCCTGCATCTCCAAGAAGGTCCGGGGAGACATGCAGGGGAAAGAAAGTTCGAAAAGAAATTGGAAGCACACAGTGAATTTTTGAGAGTTGGTGCATCCAGCACACAACTGTACAGCAAAGGGGCCCAGCTGCTTGTGCAGCACTACAGATGTGGCAGTCCTAGCTTTTTTTGGTATTTAAAGCTGCAAAGTTCAACTGGCAGCTTGTAGGATGAAATTGCTCCCTTAGATTTAATTTAAAAAAAAAACCACAAAGACAAATTGTGTCAGGGTGAGTAAAAAATTGCTGGGTGAACCAGGGTTTTGGGAAGTGAAAAGGGTGCTTTAATCTTGGTTATCTATGTGTATGCTGTGGTTTCTGAATATGCAGCACAGTGGAAGAAACCATCATTCTGGCATTTATTAAAAATATTTTTTTTTCTTTCCTAAGAGCTATACTGGCTCTGGTCATCCTTCCCCCCCCCCGGCTTTAACAGCAGCCAACAGAAACAGTGCAAAAAAAAGTATATTAAAATACCACTATTTACATCATCACATACAGCTTTTTTCTCTTCATGAGTTTTTGCTCTTCATGAGTCATTGGTTCTGTGAGAGAAGATGGTATGGGACTGTCTAATGCAAAGATGGTATTGTTATAGCAAAGAAGCCTATAAAATTCAAGTTTCATAGATAATAATAACTAAAAAATACTGATTTTTTTTTTTAATTCGATTGCAACCAGCAGAACTATTTTAGGGAAAGGGAAGAAATTTTTTTATTATTTTTTTTTAAGCAGACATACTATTTAGATTGTTAATGCCTCTTGGTTTTGTTTGATGGTTTGGGGGGGGGGGGTTGTTTTTTGGTTTTTTTTTTTACTTGACACACTTGTTTTTCCATTTTCCATTTATAAACTGGGGGAGGGGGGGGGGGGGAGTTGTAATCCTTTTGCTTTTCCTGAATTATCAGGGTACCATCAAATATTTTGAATAATGCCAGCAGAAAAAGACCTTTACTCAGTTTCCCATCTCAGTTGAGTGCAGAATAGCAGGAGTAAGAAATCCTGACCCTGGGGTGGGGAGCGGTGGTGATGTAGGGACAGCAGCAGGCAGAAGATGCGCTCCTGTATGTTTAGAGAGTTTGTAATCTTATGAATTAAGAATCTACTGAGCACATACAAATGTGTTTTACAGAGGCTTTTAATTTGAGCAAATTTGGTTTTCTTAGATTATATCTTTTGCCGCCTCTAAAACACAGGCTGTTGCTGCCGAAACTCTTTAAGTCCTTGCTCCAAAACACTTCAAAGAGAGATTTTAATTTTTAAGTCTGTCTTCCCCTTGATACTTATGGCAGATGTTTCCAAAGTATATCTATTTTTAAGGTAGCCTGAATCTGATGCCTTTTATGAAAACTTTCAGGCCAATTAATTTGACAATACAGTCTTACAAAGAAACCCAGATATTTTAATCCAGAAGTTGGCCAACCCCAACAAGTAGCATTTCTAGCATATAATAAATAAAATACATATCTTTGCAAGCCTGCTAAGCAGGAAACCTATTGATTAAAACCTTGCCTTCAGATTATTTCCTGAATTGCCAAGTTAAAAAGTGCATTTAAGATAGATCTTGTTTTCAAGCCGGCAATATTTTTGCATGTGTGCAAGATGTTGCGCTCGCTTTGATGCCAGAGAGATTTGCTTTGGTGTTGCAGGAGCTATTTTTATTTTGCTTTGTGAGTGAAATAAAAATGGTTTGATGAGTGCCACAGTGTTCCAGATCTGCCTAAATGTCATGTAATGACACTTACAGAAGAGACAAGAAGCTGTAGGTGACTACCTGAAGACAATCCATATGTAATATTTCCTATACATTTCAGACAATATTCACATTTAATGTATGTAGGATAATAAAGACAGGAATAAATATATACCCGAATAACTATAGGAGCAAATGTTCAAGCACTTATTTGAAATGCCATGCTGCATAGGAGTGGATGTAAGTGCATGGTGCAATCCTTCCTTGAGTCACAAGCCAGAGTGCCTGGAGTGTCGCACAACAGGTCGTGACGTGAGCAGCAGGAATGGCGGGGCAGGCTGAGCACCCTTTACCCTGCCATGCCTCTGCAGCTTTACCCTGTTGAACAGAAAAAGAAAAAGCAAAACATATGGAAAAGGACAAACAGCTGTACAGGGTGGGGTTTGTTTATTTTTTTTATATTTCAAGGGTTTTATGGACTAGTGGTTTTTTGAGCTGTCTGCATGGTGGCATATGGCAATGCAAGGTGAATGGCTTAAATAAAAAATATAAGTGGAAAACTTGTTTTCAAAGCGGGCTATTCCAACAATTTGGAGCGAAATGTGAAATCGTACTCTTGAAATTGCAGCAGCTCCTTAATTTGAAAAGAAATAATATTCACTGATGATCTTCATGTTAGGTAGGTTGAGATTTGTTTAGGATAGTGAGGGGCTTTATTTATAATGTAACATCATCCAGGATCTATTCTAAAGAAAAAGTAATTTATTTAAATGGAAAAAAAAAACCCAAAACTTGAGTCATATGAAATAGGTTAATGTTTTTGCTGATACGTTTTAAATTAATGTTGCAAGAAGGCAAAGTGCTGTCTTCAAATCTTCAAGCTAATTAAAAATGCCTCATTTTAGAAAGCTGCTGCCGGTTGGGTGCTGCAGCCTTCGGGTGCCGTGGATGTTGGATGCTGGGGACTTCATTCCCAGTGCTGGTGGACGTTGCTCCTCATGAGCAGGTCCATCAGGGGTGGGGAGCTAAGCTTGGAGAGCCCCTTTTGGTGGGACTCCATAGCACCCAGCAGCACTGGAGCAACTTGGGTGTCCAAAGTCAGATTTTTAGCTCTGTGTGTGGTGGAAATCCTGTGAGGAGACTGCGAGTATCTGGCAAAGCAAGCATCCCAGTTTCGGCACCGCAGCATTTCATCGTCTGGGGAGCGTGCAGGGTGCAGCGCTGTTTTTCACACCACCACAAGTCTGCTCTGATGGCACATCTGTTGAGGAATTCTCCAGATTTGTTGGTAAAACAGAGAGAAGAAATTGGCTCAAGGAGCCAATAAATTTGCAAATGAAATCTACGTATGTGTGTGCTCTGCTCTGCCCTGTCTATATTCTCTGTATGTTGCTTTACTGAGAGTTTCCTATCAGGTCTTACAATACAGCCATCACTTCTAAAAATAAATATTGAAGAATCTGAGACCTGGGCTGTTGATTGTGGTTTTGAGTCCCAAGCGTAGCAAGGAAAGCAGCTCTCCGTGGGTTGCCCTTGCCATGTAGCTGAGGTGGAAGAGCCATGGCTTACAGCCCGCCCTGCACATCCCTGGAGGAAACTGGGCGATGCAGGCATGGTGCAGGCTTAATGATGTCCTCATCTATTTTAGAAAAAAGGAGGATGATTCAGCAAAGACCTGCACATCCCCTGTAGCCTCTAATAAAAGGGGGAAAGAAAAGTATTGCAATATAAACCCATATGTGACGGTATAGAGGAAACGATGCTGCTGTTTGTAGTCTTTAAATAGAAATGGTTTTCCTTTCTAATTGCATGCCTTTGTGTTGGAGCAGTTAATTGGGCTGCTTTACGCTAGGACAAAGCATGATGACAGCGAGAAACATTCCTGGGTCTTGGCCTTGGTTTTTCCCCAGAGACTGAATTTTTCTGGTGTGACAGTGGCACTGATTGTTTTCCAGCTTTATCCAATCAAATAAGATGAGATGGAGCATGGAGTGAGAGAATTGGTCTTTAAATTTTCTATTAGTCACTGAATTATTCCCCCACATTTTGAGAAAATGTGAAAAATAAAAACGACAGAAAAAAAACCTTCAACCCTCCCATGCTGCTTGTAATACAAACAGCCAAAAAAACCCTCCCCAAAACCTTTTCTTCAGTAAAGGGAACAAAAAACAAGTTACTGGAGACTAGACCTGTTTGGATTGCTAAATGCCAGCTGCTTTCCAACACTTGTTGGATAGCTCAGACATTTCAAGAGCTCACCCTTAGTCTTTAAAAGTGCTATTTTGGTTCTGCGCTACAAATCCTTTTGGTCCTGTTGCTCATCTGTTTTCATGGTATGCTTGGTTTTGGTTTGTAGCAATGCTTTTTTGGGGCAAGCAAGCAATTCTTTCTTAACTGTTGTGATATTTTGTAATTGTCCTTGCAACGTGGCTTATCTGACTTTTTTATTCCCCCCAAGCAACAGTTAGCAGCGTACAGAGGCTTAGGTACAATGTGAGCTCACGAGCATCTGCAGTTGTGGACCACATTGCTGCCTTCTCCTGTTCCAAGTTGAGAGGGCGAGAAGGCGACACGGTGTACTGGATTAATTGCACATTAAGAGCAAAATGTTGGCAGAACAGCTTGTGTTCGCACTAAAAAAATGCTCTCATAAAGAATTAAAGGGAAGAGAGGTGGGAACAAGCTAATTGAAGAGAAATGATGCTACGTGAGCATTATTCTTTTGGTTTGGGTCAGTGAAATAAGGCCGTTCAGATGATGTCCCTTGAAGGGAGGGTTCTTGGGAAGGACTACAAGACAAAGTGTGACAAGCCACTGATTCGTTGTAGTTCAAGGTCTCAATGAAATAATTGCGTGAACCTTCTGTTTCCTTGTTTATTCTTCTACAGTGGCTAAAATGAACTGAAGTTTAACAGTTACAGCTGGTGTCATAAGATTTTAAGTGACTAGTATGTACCAAAGCGCTGCAATAAAACTCAAGGTAATAGTTTAAACCAAGGAAGAATCACAGGCAGCAAGAACAAAGGTAGCCCTTAAATATGAATTATGGCTTTAGGGTTACGTATGTTGGTGCCTGTCCCAAAGCACACGTGTCTGGGAAGGTGCAGCCCAGGCACCCTCCCTGGATCTTGGTTGTCATCACTGTTGTGGCCGTGAGCACTGTGGTAGGACTGGCCTTTCTTCCAGAGGTTTTATTCCTCTTGCCAGGAGAGCTGTTGGAGGAGCAGTCAGTCTGCCTGCCCTGATTTGTAGCTCATGTTGGCAGTACCTGGGAAACAAAGTTTTTAGTAACGCTCACAGATTTACTGTAGGGGGTTTAGCCTGCCCTTTTGTAACCCTTCTGCTGGTACCAGGCGCTGCCTGCCCAGCGTGTGCTTTCATGTCACTTGTTGTCGTTGCTGTGCAATGTCCACCCACCGTTCTTTCTCCCTGAATAAACTCTTCAATGATCTTGGTGAAGTTAAATATGTATTTTTAAATTTTTTAATATATTTTTAATATTTGTATAGGTTTTATTTTCTTTTCACTGATGGGATTTGTGGTGTGATCTCATGCATCATCTGCTTGAATGCACCAAAAGAAACCAAGCCAAAGTCAGGGGGCACGTCGCATGGCCCTGGGATTGCAACCAACACCCAATGGCATCAGGGCCATTGGCATATGCAGCGTAAATTAAAATAGCGGACAAAAGCTTTGGCAAGGGAGAAATATGAAAATCGGATGTGGGAGCTTGAGAAGCAAACCCTGTCTTAGTGGCAGGCATCACTTCCAATCAGCTTTTTTCATTTCCCTTTCAGGCTGTGACAGTGCGAAACTCCATGGCTAAATCGCTGTACAGCGCCCTGTTCGACTGGATAGTGTTCAGAATTAACCACGCACTTCTCAACTCAAAGGACGTGGAAGAAAGCACCAAGGTAACATCTTGCCAGCTCTTTTGGCTGTAGTCTTGTGTTTTTAAAATAGGTAACTACGGGATAAAACATTACCCAAGCACATCACTTAACATGAAGTTAATTTTTCCTCGGTTAATACTTTAGACTGAGTACATCGCTACTTTAAGTGGCATTTGCTGAGCCGGGAAGGGTGCAGTACCTTGAATAATATATCCCCAAAGCAGCTGGGGAAGAGGTTTTGTTGTAGCCACAAAAGCCTGTTCCCACACCCCCTCCAGGAGCCATGCCAAATAATTTTCCTCCTTGTGTGTGAAATATAGGACCGTATAAAAATGAGGGGGGGGAAAAAGGGAAGCCGTGCTAACTGGAGGTGTTTTGATGAAGTTGCTCCATGAAAATAAACAAGCTGTGGTGTCCGTAGGTACTGAGGTAGCACATCTACAACAAGCAGAAAAGTGAGATTAGGGGGGAAAAACGTCCCGGTGGGAAGAGCAAAGCCAGTGCGGTGCTGACCCGCTTTCCCGAGGAATTGATGGAAAGGATGACGTGACGCTTCCTGCAGTAGCAGGGGCTGGATGCCGCGACCCAGGACATCCTCTCCCAAATCTTTCCTGCATTCATCCGTGCTCATTGGGAGCATGTGTTGGGAGGGGGCTGACCCCCAGAAGCATGGCTGTACGGATGCACCCATGCACACGTGTACCTGCATCTTGCCAGCTACCCTGGGCCAGCAATGGGGGGTGGCAGGAGGGCAGGTTCAGGGGGGTTGTACATCTGAGCTGAAGCTGCAGCTGCCAAAAGGAGGATAGTTTTGCAAAGTGCTAACATGACGTTTGAATTATGTTGTAGGACCAAAGTTGCAGAGGCTTGCAGTGTAGTTGGTCCTTTATGTAACTGCATAGAAATGCTTGCGGAGCCTAATTATAGACTGGCAATAAATACATGCATATAAAAGTTGGTAATATGCTTTTCTGACAAGAAAGGTTGTTAAAGCGAATAACATCCAGTGTGTCTTATGACTGCACATGCTTCCTTCCCCTCTGTTTAATATTTTACCCAAAATGTTGTGTTCTTTCCTGATGTTTTTTTGCAAGTCATCAAAAGTTTTGTCTGGGCTGTCAAGAAAAAAAATCAAATTCTGTTCATGTATTTGGCAAAGCAGAAAAGGTGGATTTGTTTTGACAAGGAAATGCATCTCAAATACAGATTCATTTTTAATGATCCACTGACAGTTAAAAAACATCTGTTCCATGAGATTTAAATACAAAATCAGACTAGGATGCTATTGTTGGCTTAGTCAACATGTCTGTAATAGCAGGGAACAACAGTAGGTGTTTACGGGCCATTAAACTTTCGTTGCCAACCCCAAATCTCAGCAGGTAAGAGCCAGAACAGCCCAAATTTGTGCTGTTTGCCAGCATTGCCGCTGCATATTAACCCTCTGCTTTCTCCAGCCAAGAATGCTGTGCAGCGTAACCACTTTCACCCTGCCCATCTCCTTATATCGTCTCACAAATTCACAATTCACAGTTTTCTAACCCATTCTTTTTGCCCAGGGTCGCACAGTGTAGCCATAAGGTGCAGGTCAGGCAGCAGGCGCCTGAGCGGTGCTGCCCTGCGCGAGGGATGCACTCAGCATCCGGTGCTGCAGGAGCGTCAGGCTCCCCCTGGCAGAGGGGTCCAGCGAAGCGGTGCTGGGCTGTATGTCAGCCAGGTTTGCTGAAACAGGAAGGTAGTGCACAAAATACTGAGAAATATATATTTCTAGAGACGGGAGTGTAATTAGTTTTCTCTTCAGAGTTCTCTATGAACGTTGATTGATTTTTCACAAGTCACTCCAGAATCATGAAAATGCACGAATCGTGCCCGTTCTATGGGTAGGGAGGTTAAAGAAGAGAGTGTACGTGTGTTGCACAGAGCTGCCAAGAGCGGCTTCGTTAAACATTGACTAGCTAATTTTCTGTCAAGTTGTTCCAGAGTCACCTCCTCACCCCCGTTTTTTTAGCCCCTGACTTGGGTCCTTCCAGCACAGAGGGAGGAGAAGCGCCTACCTGGACTGGGCAGGGCTGGGAATACCTGCTCCTTTGCTCTTGAGGAATGATGTCACTGCCATTGAGTGGCCAAGGACATCCCAGGCGCTGAGACACCAGCCAGCAGTTACCACTCTTCTCTGCCCTAAAAGAACCAAGTTGATGCTGATGAATTTGTTTTTTCCAACCACTTCATAATCCTCTTGAAATCCTTTTCAGCTTGTGCTTGAAGAACCCCCAGATGAGGATATAGGTTCTTCTTAATCTCCCATGTGTGGTCTTGAGGTTACGCAACACCAACGAGTAGCTGGAAGGTAGACTGGAGCAGGGGCATCTCTGGACCCTGGGAATAGGTCCTTGCTGCAAGGCAGGATCTCAGCACTTGGATGATGTCTACTTGCTGGCATCTACCAGCTTCCTTAAAAAAAATCTTCTAAATGCACAGAGTCTCTAATTTATGAAAGAAAAATACAATCTTGCACCTCACCACAAAACGTTGCTGACTTCTGAGTTTGCAGTGGGTGAGCAGTATGACTCACCCTGCAGCAACTGTCCTCACTTAATCCCAGCCCACGCTTGCCACCAATATTCCTCTGACATTTAAGAAATCTTCTGAAATAATCCTGTAGGTTGTAAAGGTTCAGGGTGTTAGATGGTGGATTTTTGGCAGAAGGCTTTCTTATATGACAGTTGTGTTTTGCAGAGGTAAAATAAGACTCAAAACCATCGGAATTCTGAGTATATATGGGAGAACTGCGCCTGAAGTTGATGAGAAAAATTAATATGAAAATATATCTCTTTGTGAGTGTAAATTTTTATTTCATTGGTCATGCTCAGCTGTCCTATAAAAACATTCATGGACACCTGTGCGACCTTCACAGACATTGGCTTGACCAGAGCTACCCTTCATCTGGTTGCGGTAGCGCAGGGTTTTGACGTGAAGGCTGGAGGTTGCAGAAGACAATAAATACTTACGGATGCACGTACAGCATCCGCGCGATCCCAGGTTTGCTCTCCACCGTGGGCTGTGGCAACGCGTGCAGCCAGCCCAGCCTCCAGCAGCGTGCTTCTGCTGGGGCACAGCAGCTTTACCCCAGCCACCTGGGCAACTGGTGCTGGCCAAAACTCACGTGCAGCCAGACTGGTGCCGGAGGTAACCGCCATGCAGGTGGGATGTGCCGGGGAGGCCGTTTATAGCTAGTTAGGGCTATTTTATTGCAGGTGGACGAGGTGGTTTAGTGATAGGTGGGAAGAAGACCTAGATCCTAACAATGTCCAAACCCCAGGAGAATCTGGGACAATGGGAATGAAGACAATTTTCATATCCCAATTTGATGTCAGCAGTAAGAAGATCAAAAGATGAAGCTGGATAAAAAAAAATAAACACCCAGCCATCATTCTTCCACTGTTTTTCAAGCAAGTATTTGGAAGATGTAAATCAGACCTTTGATATCCAAATTTAGTTAAATGTACAGTGAATTATTTCGGGAAAACACAGCGGGATTTGGCTTATCTTGTTTGCTGACAGGATTTGTAGCATATTGTTTCTGTACTGAGTTGTGAATAAGTTATTTGATATGGCTTGTTTTATGCTTGTAGCAGCGCTGCTGTGTATCAGTTTCACTCTGACTCCATTTTCCTTGGTCTTCTCTCTTGCTTTCAGCTTTTTCGATGTTCTCATAATCCTCTACAAACTGTCTGAAATTTGACCTTTATTAACAAGGTCGAAGACTGTTCCTCCTCTTGAGAGCTAGATTACTAAACCTCAGAGAGTCTCTTATTTAGTTCCCCTTCTGTAAATTAGGTTAAGAATTGTTAAAGTCCATCTCGTTGCATAAAATGATGATGTAGTGTAGATCATGGTAGACCAAAAAGCATTTCTTCCAAGGTGTATTTTTTTTTAATTTTTCCCATTGGTTCTTGTGAAGTGTCTTAATTTCTTCCTAAATACCCCTGCTGCTGTTTTCAGGTGAGGTGCTGTGTATGTGGCGATGGTGGTGAATGCTAATGCACGGCCTTGAAGAAAACTCAGGGTTGAATTCATGAAGAGTTCATGACTATGAAGAAAATAAATTTAAATTTAATCAACTAGTTAATTTTTGGCTATCTGACCTGAAACAGAGGAAGAATTGCTGAACACAAAACGGGTTTAATGTGCATCTGTTCATTAGCTTTAGGTCCCAGTTTACAAATTTGTAGCAAATCACTGCCTCTTCTGACAACGTAGATTGGAGAAGGCCTTTTAGATTTAGTGGTGACAGGGTTTTGGGCTGGTTTGATTTTGGTTTTTTTTTTACAGTAGTGGTTTAAAAAAAGATACTTTTTTAAACACAGATAAAAAAATATTTTTCCCCAGATTTTGAACCAAACCTATTTGAGATTGCCAAAATATACTTCTGTGGTGGAATGACATCACAGTGTGTGTTGGGGTGACATAAATCAGCTCCAGCGATTCTATTTATTGGTGGTTCGGGAATTAGAGAGCGTCTATTCAGGTGCTTCGAGACTGTCACTTGCCAAAAGCTCTTAAGGCTCCTGCTTGGTGTTTAAGTGTCACAGCTGTGACATTTTTAGAAAAGCATGAGGTCACTTTTTATCATCTCAACCAGAAAGTCCTTACTGAGCCAGAGTTTGCCCAAATTCTGAAAATCCTTGTGTACATACACTTATAATTACAGGAATTTTGCTATAGATTTGATATACTTAGTAATACGGTGGTCTGCCACAGGCTTGTCTGTGCTGTGTACTTGTTAATCTTAAATGTTAGTTTTGGTAAAGGAAGAGCATTGACATGTAAACTAGGCTTGGCTAGTTGAGGTCTAAATCATATTATACCTTAGCATGATTTCCTTATGGCACTCATTCAAACTGTGAATTTGAAGCTGGAGAATTAGAAGATTTGTTAACGTAAAATTCTTTTGATTATTTTCTTTAAATATTGGACTGCAAACTTCATCTTAAAAACAGCCAGATTACAGGCTTTTGTCAGGTGGTTTAACAAAATAATTTCATTTATGCATACCTCAATGAAAATAATTTTGTTTCACATTGATATAAGAAATGACTCTGTACTGGTAGATTTGGGCTGCTTTATAATCGAAAAAGTGATATAACCCTTTTACATAGGTACCATGAGATTCTGAGGGGGGCAGCAGAAGGTAGGAAAATAGCCATAAATTCCCGATTTCTTGTTTTTAAAATCCTTACCAACTTACATGTGTTGGCCTCTTTCTTTCACAGGCTCTGTGATGCTGGCTCCTGCAGCAGAGGGCAGAGAGCCTGCTTCACCGCAGAGCTCTGCCCTGCCTTGTCTGGCGTGAAACCCGTATCTCCATATGAACCCCACATCTCCAGTGTGTGTTCTGGAGGTGCTGAGGAGTTCTCCACATAGCGATGTGAGGAAAACACTTGGTTTTCCCTCTGTGACAATGCCAGGATTAATTCTCCTCCTCTTGTACACGTGGTTTGATACCTGCAGTGACTTTGCTAAATACAGATATATTTTTTCTTAATTCTATGCATTTTACCTGTCTGAGCTTGTTTAATTTCAGTTGTCAGCAAAAAATTATTAAAAGACAACTTCAAAATATAATATTTTTAACAGGATTCTTTTATAACTGAAATAACTATCAGGAAAAGGGTGCTTGACCCTGGAGACGCAAGGAGCGAGGGCAAATCCCTCTGCCAAGCTCAGTCCTTGGTCTGGTGGCTTCCCAATTTCCATCTTCTGGTTGAGTGGCTGTTTCTCATGGGCATTTTGCCAAGTGATGTGAACTTCTGGGAAGCTGGCCAGGGACCTTCAGTAGTCATCTTTGTCATGGCACGGGTAGGCGTGAGGAGGTAGACTCTGTCTGGCCCTGGGATAGGGAGAAAAGCCTGGACGAAGGGTAAAGTAGCCAAAGACCTCTTGGGAAAGTGGGTTAGGGTCTTACCAGTGTGCTTGTGTGCTGCTTTGTTTGTTGTGTTTTCACTTGTTCCGGCAGGCAAAGCCTGTATCGTGGGGAGGTTCAGCTCGGGAGCCGGGCGGCTGCTCTGCCCACGGCAGCTGCGTCTGCCCCAGCTGTAGGTGGGTCCCTGCTCGGGAGTCGAGCACAGAAGGAATATTTTCTTCCCACGTTATATGATCTGTTGAAAACAGACAAAGTGCAGCATAGATAGTCTGAGTGGTATCTCTGGCAGTGGAGTTAGGCTAGTCTTATGAAATCCAGAGTGCAGATAAGACCAATAAAATTAAAACCACTGTGCCAACATTAAAGCCAGGCTGTTCTGAGGTGGTGAGAAGGGGGTGTTTCTCCTCCCTGCTTAAGGTTTGGTTCATTGACCAGTGCTCATGCTTTTACCTCTCAATATTTTTATTTAATTAATTGTAACGTATGAACAGAGCCCGTGTGTGAGTGAGATGGCTTTGGTTAGACCCCAGTGAGCGGTTCGCTAACGAACTGCCAGTGGAGCTCTCCATGCACGTGTCCTTCAGGCTCTTCACTCCTTTTCTGATGACAACAGGCTCGCTAGGTGAACACAGTGAGTTCTATTCGTAACTAATTATTAATTACTTGTTTAACAGAACAGTCATGTACAAGCTTGGAAATTGCAGCAAAAATTATACCTACTTAAGGCTCTCTTCACCCTGGCTCTGTGTCAGTGAGGTTTATCTGCTGTCACATCCCCATGCCCCTCTTCTGCTGGATTTACGAAATCCATCCAAAAGTCAGAGCACTCAAGTTTTATGAAAACCAGTACCTACACAAAGTAGAAAGGTCCACATTTCTACTCCCATGAAGGGAAGGAGGGATAATCTGAGCCAGGAGGTGATGGGTTGCACTTGCTTGTGGGCCAGAGTACATGTGACTGGGGGTCTGCTGCTGTGCCTTGCCTGGCTGGCATGGGGGAAGCAGGGTTGGTTCAGTGAGGGGGGAGGGGCAGGGGTTGCAAAGCAAGCTGTGAATTCACAGCAGCATCGGCCTCGTTTTGCCAACAGAGAAAACCTTGGTGCGCTCACGTCTTGATGAGCATCTCAAGATGTTATTGTAGGTAGAGGGGAAAGAGGAAAGACTAAACAGTCTTTGGCTCTTCAATTTGGAGAAAAGGCTGGGCTGGGATACGGTTGAGCTTTGCAAAATTGTTAAAGTGGTGGGAAAAAGGTGATTTAGAACTGTAATTCACAAAATCGTGCAATTTATGTTGTGGGGTATGGATTTAGTAAAAGAAAACACTTCTCTATCATGAGCTTCTAGAAGTTGGCCTGAGAGACTTGAGGGATCGTAGTGTCAGTGGGTTACCAAGAAGATGGGATGGGTACCTCTTCACACGTCTCTTGCCCGTGAACTAAAGGGAGCACAGAGGTGCCTTTCCATCTCCCTCATCCCAGAACTGTGGGTGGTGGTAGAAGAGGGGTTTGGACCGCAGAAGGGCCATGCTGACATACCTAGGTGTCGCAGGAGAAGAGTCAGAGATTGCCCAGGTCTGAGCTAGTAGTTAGTTTAATGAGTTCTAATCGGTAAATTTAGGTATGTAAAATATTAGTAAGTACAGATGGATTGGCGGTCAATACTTTACAGTTTACTACGCTTAAAATTAGTGTGGGATGCGGAGATTATTGCTGAAGCTTACTGTGTGTACCTTAAATGTTACATGCATGCAAAGAATGTCACTTACCAACCCACTGATGCCTGGTGGTCAGCTAAGGGATGTCTCAGCCTTGAGGTGTAACCTTGAAAGGCTCCAGGGGACATCCCTGCCGTGCAGCCAGCGGCTGTGGAGGGAGAGCTCAGTGGGCCTGGAGGGCTGCACATGCTCATAGTGTAAAGCAGGTGATTTGCCGTCACATTTTCTGCTGCGTTAATGCAGTTTCAGCTGCTTATCAGCTCAGTTTCCAGCCAAACAGGTTTTTTTGGGTTTGGTGCTGAGCTGTAACAGATAGCCTCACACAGCAGGATTAACTTTGGTTGGGCTTACTTGCTGAGCACCTGCCTGCACCAAAGTTCAGGGGGTTTAAACGGGAGGAGTGTATCCGTCAAGCCAGGGTGGGATGTCCTGCTGCCGCGGCTGGAGGTGTTGGGCTGGTCCTGCAGAGCATTTCTTGTGTCCTGGTGGCAGGGGCTGGGGTGGCTGTGCCAGAGCGTGGAGCCCTAGGACAGCGGTCCATGGGAAATGAGGCTTGGTTCCCTTCCCTGCTCAGAGACCTCCATTCAACGCAAGCAGTAGCCAAGTCTTTAAAGGGTGCAGAAGGCAGGGAAAGCACGCTCTTGGGTCTTTAGGTTAGAAAAGGAGCTTTTGTTTTATATGCTCAACAGCTCTGTGGCTTTAAGTTTTTGATTATGAAGGAAACTTACTCGGGGTGGATTTGAGCCCGTTTTTGCAGCAGCATTACTATTTTTGCGTTCCTTTACAATCCCCTTCAGTAAGGCGAGAGCGACTCCACATTTTGAAAAATCAGTCCGTCTGGGTTACGCTTCTTAGTAGGAAACAGTCGTCTGATCCATCTGATGTGCAAGGTGGATGTTTTGTATAATAGTATTGTACCTCTGACCAGACTTACTTTCCTTCATTGCAATGGGTTATTTCCGTGCAAACCCCTGCTGTGTACGTGTTTCTTCAGAAGGCTTGCAGCCCGAGCATGTTAGCCTAGACATCCTGTATTCCCCTTGTAAGCGTGTTTCTCTGGACTGTTTTCGTGGTGTAAGCCTTTTTTTCCAGGCTCTATCCCCATTATCTCAAAAGATAAATACTGTCTTAAATCCAATCGAATAACTTGGAACTGGGTTCAAGTTTCTTCAAAGATGGCAATTTGTCTATAAATTAAAAACCCCAAACCACTAACTCTAAAAGGACTTTTCTTTTAGAAAACAGCAATCTACCCAGATACCTCAAGTTACATGTTGTCTCTCTGATGTAGATGAAGTCTTTTAGATGGCATAGTATCAACAATTCTAGTAACAGTTAAAAGTCCTGCTATTAAGTATGTTTAATTCTGTTTGTATGCTTTTGGTTATGTACTGTGTACAAATAATCCATTTATGGGATTTTATTCTAATCCTCATTCTTACTTTTCTTGCAGACTTTATCCATTGGAGTACTTGATATTTTTGGGTTTGAAGACTATGAAAATAATAGTTTCGAACAGTTCTGCATTAACTTTGCCAACGAGCGCTTGCAGCACTACTTTAACCAACACATCTTTAAACTTGAACAGGTAGGTCTGGAAATAATTTATTCTGACGCCAGTGAGTGTTGACATGAGTTTGTGGCACTGATGAGGTTCTGAAATTGTCCCTTTAATTCTTTTATGTTAAGGAGCGTACACTGAATTATTCAAATTTAACTTCTAATTTAACATATGACTTCCTGCTAACTGTAAAATAAAATCCAGCCAGAGATTTGCTGGGTTTCAACAAACGTTTTGGGATGTGAGTATCCTGAAATGCCATGAGGACCTTTACCGTTGCTCTTTTGTCTCCTTCTCATATGCTCAGAGGGCTCATCCATGAGCAATTTCTTTCTTGCCTTTGCTTGGACTTGCTGCTCTGTCATTTAATATCACATAAAAATTATTTTTCAGCATCTGTTGAAAATGCCATCCCAATCTTCTGGGAGTTTTTTGCTTCCCAGTGTTAATTCATGGGAAGGGAGGGGAAATGTCTCTGTCATACGTGTTCTGTAAGGTCAGGCTTGAGGTCCTTATGACCTCCGTGAGCCATGGCAGATTAGGAGGGGTTGAACTTTAGGCTTTGCTTTAGGTTTGTTAAGACTGGGTGTTGCTTTCAAGCCTCAAATTAATGTGCTGAGAGAGATATAACAAAAATACAGGCCATAGTTTAGCGGGTAACATATATGATAAGATGGCATAGTCTATTAATTAGGATGGGAGGAGGCTTCTCCAAACACCATTTGTTATCTAACAACAAGCAAGACAAGAAAACTGCTAAAGTACATGTTGTTTCATGGATGCACAACATATAATTGGGATGTCTAATGCAGGAAATACGTTATAGACCTTCAAAATTACCTTTTTTGTTTTTAATGCCAGTCTGCGTGCCTTCCCTTTGGGTGAAATTCTTCTTTGGGTGAGGTCAAGGGAAATCCTCCTTATCATTAGTTTCGGTAGAGCTAGTATTTGATAAACAGTGTTCTGCAGTCTGAGTCCAGCTGAGATCAGAGAATTAAATCTGCCCTTCCCAGAAACCCTGATAGTTTCATTTTGGGCCTCTACAGTGTTATAAGAGATCTGAAAAGTAAGAAAAAAGAAGCTTTCTTGAGTATGAGAAGGGTCAGAAATAAGCAGTATAGCCTTGAATGGATCATTTGGGGAAGTTTGCTCCAGAGTTTGATGCTTCTCTGTTAATGCTTTTTTTTTTTTTTTTTTTTTTCTTCAAGAAAGTGGAGCAGAGCTGCTCAGACCTGTTTTTTAGCTGGTCTTTGTATGTGGTTGTACCCTACTCAATAGATGCTTTAAGAAGTTAGTAGGACAACCTGTCTGTATTTCTAGGAATAGGTCTGTTTTACCATTTTCTACCATAAAAATGCAAACTAAAAGACTATTGCAAAGCAAATACAGCTATTTTTTTCTATAAATGTAACTGATAAGCTTTCTAGAAGAGGCTTGGGAAAGGAGGACCCTTCCTGAAAGCTGGAGAGAGATGGTACCTCAATGAGGTGGGATTTCAGGACATGAGGGTTTTGGCAGCCTCCACCAGTTTCATGGGAGGGAGCCGAGCTGCTGTCATCCATAAGGGAATTCCGGTGCTTGGGCTGGGATTTCTTAGCAGGTCAGTGCTCCTCCCTAAGCCTGGGGTATATGCAGAGCTCCTGATTGCAGCAATCTGTAGTTCTTCTTGGGCTGGCTTATAACCAATGATCTAATTAGCTTTCTCCTATAAATCTGTCAAGCACACGAAGTCATTAAAGTCAGTATTTGCTGTATGGATGAGAGGAGATGTTGCAGAGGCATCTGATTGCAAAGGGCTCGTTCCAGTTCTTAATGTCAGAGCACGTCATCTGTCTAGGGCTGGAGCACTGCAAGCTCTGCTGGTGGAAAATATGGTCATCTCTACATAGTTTGCTTTCTATAAATATAAATAAATGTACAGCTGCATGAGCACTAATCCTTCGGTGAATTATTTGTATGGTTTAACCATTTCATTTTCCTCTTCTCGGAGTTATGTGCTGCATGTGGAGGATTGGATTTGATGGAAAGAAAACAGATGATACATATTCAGATCTTGGGTCTTCAGAATACCCTTCCTTCCCAGCTGGCCCAAAGATTAACCTCTTTTTAATGATAGTTGCCGAATTACAGGTGAAGACTATAGGGAGTTAATATTGTGTTGGCAAAAAAAAAAAAAGATGGCGAAATAGTTATATTACTTTGAATTGCGAATTTATCTGAGATATTTGTGGCTTTACAAGGGTTTATTTGATGTCTTGGATGGCTGAAAGACAAGTGGGGTTATTGATGGTGGGCGCCTGAAGTAGAGAGGGGTCTTCCCTTGTACCCAGAGATATGCTGCTTTTATCTCCAGAGCTTGCAGGAGGCTGCAGGCAGATTGCTGAGGTATTTGGACATTTCTGCTAAAAGAAATGACAAATGTAAGTATTCGCTAAGGATTTTCTTTAAATCGTAATAGAATTTCTGTGCAAGAGCGGTATTTAGCCATGATGTAATTGTTGCTGTGGCATACTGCTGATGTTATGGAAACCAAAATACCTCTCACAAAGTCATCTAACAGAAGCGAGGGATTATTTTAACTTTTTTTTTCCTTGATGAAATCTAATACAGTGTGCCTTGAGAATCTTTTTAAAAAAAAACAACAAAACCTTCTGCCTGAAGACAACACTATTTCCAGTGGTTTGCAAACAACCAACTGAGGCATCCTCAAGGCAGTCTGGCTTCAGCCTGATGCTTCCTATAAATGCAGCTGCTGTTGTGCTGCGTACCGAGAGTCTTCAAAGGTCTTTGCAACAGCAAACTCCTCGCTCTGAGCCGCCCCTGAGAATAAGGATAAGGCATCTCTGCCTGCTATTTATAGTAAAATAGGAGGACAAGGCAATAAGTGGTAAATGTTAGAGTTCTGCCTTAGATTAAGTGAGTTACTGATGTTTCTTTACCATTTTTTTTTTTTTTAAACGGACTGTTCTGGATCGCAAAGGAAGATTTAGTGATGATTCACGATACATGGGAATATGCTTTGGCAGATGATGGAAGAGTACAAGAAAGACAAACCTGATGAAGCGGTAAAGCCTCAGGCTCATAAATCCCAGCCTGTCTGTGTAGGCAAACTCTTGGATTCAAACCAATAACGATTATTTATTAATCTAGAAAGATTGCTGTTGCAGGAATCATAACTTAAATACAGCCTGCCCATCACATAGCATGGGTGGGTTTTCTCTGGCCTGGCAGAGCCCCCCCCGGCCCATTCTCCAAACTTTGTCATCTTTGACCTCACTGATCGTCCTCCGTCCCTGCTCAAGGCTCACCCAGTGCTCAGCTGTACAGTTACCCCCATGCCAGCCACCTTGCCCTGTTTCAGCTGATGCCTTCAAAGGCTGAGAAGTCATCCTGTAGCTTTCTGTCCCACAGATAATGCTGTTTAAGTTCTTTTCTACCTTTTGTTTACCCACCAAACCTCAATTTTGAGGACATTGGTTTATTGTTTTAAAAAATTGATGAATAACTGAGGCTGAGTCTGAAAAAGAATTTTTTTTTTTTTTTGAAGCATGATTAGCTGGCATGAGCTCAGGTGTTAAGCGAAGTGTATTTTCTGGTGGGGTGGGTCCCTGTTGAGCTTGATGCCCCAACCAGCAAATCTCAGCCTGCTCAGATAGAAAAACTTAGTTTCATAAAGTTAATGCGTCCTATGAAATGTTTGCTCAGCCATCTAAAGCTCCGTAAATATTTAGGCAAGTCTATAGGTTTTATTGGTCCTGTGTAATAGGTGGAGACATCTGAGAGTCTGGTCTAAATCATGAACATTATAACCATTTGCTCATCGCAATCGGAGTGAATTAATTAATTGATTTGTCACGGGACGCAGTGATAGGTAGTTTATTTAGTCTGTGAAATGACTGCAATGTCTGTGATACTTTAAAGCATCTTGTACATGCGAGGTTTCTCAGGCTACGCTGCTTTGTTTCCCAGCAGCCTTCCATGTCATTTAGGGTAAATAAAATACAATAATTAAATAAGGAGAAATAAATTGTTTCATTTAATTTAAGAAAATAATTAAAATTAGTTAAATTAAAAATAAATCATGAAAAAGGATCTTTCTCTTACCGCTTGGCATATTTTCCCTTCCTTCTAGTAAGGGTTTTTTGTACCTCATTGCTACAGTTAAGCATGAATGCCTCTTTGTTGCCTCTGAAGACAAAAGCCAACCATCAGAAGTCAACTGTTGAGGACTAGGAGGCTCAGTTCAAATTTCTGTTTTCGTTGGAGGTAGGAGAGCGGATGCCCTCCGAAAAACGCTGCTGTCAGCTGTGTGCCATATGTCACATGGAGGAATACCAAGCTGCATAAGTTATTGATTTATTGTTTGGCAACACGCCACTGCATGTAACTCACATTTGGGGGGAAAAAAAAGGATGCTTAGAGTATGTAACTCATATTTTTTAAAAAAGATATTTAAAAAGGGTACTTAGAGTTGTTTAAGTGTTATCTTTAGGGCAGGAAGATTTCAAACTACAGGACTGAAATAAAACACAACTGTGGTTATCACTGGTCCCCCAAAGCATTGCCTGGGGTCCTTCCCCCCCAGGGTGGTGCATGGCCGGGGCGGGATCCAGGGAGGCTCCATTTGCCACCCCCTTGTTTTGGGGCTTCTCCAGATAATGAAAGTTCATAATATATAATACATAGTAGAGTATTTTATATATACATTATATAATGTCATAGAATACTTTGAGTTGAAAGGGACCTTAAAGATCATCTGGTTCCAACTTCCCGCCTATAGAATATGTACTATATGGATCCCCCATGAGTAGTGCTCTCAAATATGTGTAGTGGCATACTAGGTAGGCAAATTAGAAAACATGCTTAAAATATCATTAACAAATACTCTAGCAAGCTTTCTCGGTGTGACGTACTGGTGTGAAAGACTCAGCAGTTTTCTGCATTTTTTGTACATTAGAATTACATATCGAAAAGAGACAGGGTCTCATTGCTCTTGGTTTTTTTTAATATGATTCTGTGACCTTCAGTTTCAGACCAGTGCAGAGAAGTGGTGTATCTGTGTTTTTGTGAAAATATCATGATTGTGGTTGGCAGCATAAATTTCTTGAGATAAATGCACAGAGCTCCTATCTGCAAGTTGGGCAATGGGTAGTTTTAAAGATTCAAGCTCACATTTTGCCTAGTGACTTAGGAACGTGGACTGCTTTACAAATTGTCTTGTAGTAAGGAAGAGCAAAGGTTATATCGATAAAAAGATTATCTCAGCGCTGTCCCTATGTCTTGGCTTTTGCTGATGTTTTTGTGAGCCAGACAAGCTAAGGGGAATGTTACCAGGCATCACACAACATCTGAGCACATCCCCAGGCTGTGCTTGCAGCGCTGCTGCGTCTGCCCCAAACTGCCTCTGTTCCCCTTATTCGGATCTCCTCTTCCATCCCCCATCCCCACCCTCCTTGCTAGAGCTCTCCAAGTTGCAGGTGCCTTGCTCCAGGTGGCGTTATCCCTCTCCCAAGTTGCCATCATCTCTTGAGCCCCTTTTTTCCTCTTTTCTAAGCTGGTTCCTTGACTTTTCTAGTTAGATAATGTTTTCTGCTGATTGTGGTTCCTATTCAAATACATTGGATAAATATATATGGGTATGGGCTGTGCCGGGGACAGTCCTGTCCCCCTAACCCAGCCAGAGCCCTGCACCACCGGGGTTGGGATTGACGTGGGTACACCGAACCTGACTGTCCTCTGGGACCTGGCCCTGAGATGCAATCCAAGACATGTATATTTATTTATTTTCAATAGATAGATATGTACTCATGTATGTTATGAAGCTCCCCCTGAAAAAAAACCCCAGAAATCAAAAAAGGATGAGATAAAGATGAAATAAACACAATTTTTTATTTACTAATGATACAAAAAGTATTTTCTTCCCACACCTTGCTTTGGAGAGCATTACATGTGATCTAGGGTGCTTCTGTACTAGTCTCCTAGGGCCGGGTCCTGGGTGTTAGTCCAGAATTATAGTCATGGGGAAATTCTTGCACATTCCCAATACCTATGAGCCAAATTAGGCAAGGATGTAGTGAAATCTTCGGTTATATCAGAAAGAAAGCACTAGCAATACTTGTGAGCAACAGCTTTTTTTAAAAATAAGACCTCAGTGCATGTTGCTGGATTTTCCTAGGACAGCATTGTGCTGTGTGAGCTCCCTTCTTAAGCCAGAAGATGAGTGAGAAACCTCTAAAAGCCTCTAAAATACTTCAACCCATCCAAAAAAATACCATATTGAGGCAGAACTGGATGGTCCATTGTGACCGTGGCTCTTCTACTTGTTACATGTGAAATTCCTGCTTGGACAGTTGGTTTGGCACAGTAACAAGATGTTTATAGGGGTAGCACAAGACAACTATGTGTGTGTGTATATATATACATATACATATTAGGGAGTACTGTGAGCCCACTGTAAGTGTGAATGAATGAGAAGGGAATCAGGATCAAGTGTATTTATTGGCACAAGTTTGGAGTGGGACTGGAAGAGGAAGAAGACATTTAGCCTTGAGGACCAGTCTGGTGTTGACCATGACCACTGTGGACATCCTCTTCATGCTTCCTAAGCCTGATGTATCTTGCAAGAACTGCATTGATACATATACATTTCTTTTCCTCTTTGATAGCAAGAAATTAAAGAAATTAATGTGCCAGCAGATCACACAGAATTGTTAGGCTCACGCTTCTCCTGGCTGTTGTAAGAGCAGGTTGGGAAGAAGGATGCTCCTGGAAAGAGAGTAAATGGGACTGTGGCAACGTGTATTTTGCTAGCCAGATCATGCAAAACCTACTTTCCCCATTTTGAGAGAAAAATACAATTTATGACTGAAACCTACTGTTGCCACTGAAACGCAGGAAGCTGATTTGAGCTTGGAGATGGGTGCTGCAAAGCTGGTGTAACACAGCCACGTGTGTGAGACCCTGGGCTGCACCTACTATTTTAAAACACTTTATTTAATGATGGACGGTCTGAATTAAAATAAGTCAAAATCTTAGGCTGCCTACATGCAGCAAACGGGAGGTTGTCAGTAGCCGAAGGATCAGCCCCAAAGAAAAACCAAATTCACTTGCCATTTGCTGAGGAGCCACTGAGATAGTCACCTTGAAGGAGAAGACCGTCCCGGGGAGCACCTTTGCTTCAAAGCCATCTGCCAACGCTCCATAAGTGGTTTGTAACTTAAAGCAGGCGGCAGAAGCAGTGCAGTGGAAGGCTGTTTATCAGAACCCCTATGTTGCCATATATTATCATTAAAATAGAGCGGCTTATAAACCTGTTTATAGATTGTGTATTTATAAAGCATGTGGGGATGCATATTTATATATACTGTCTGTGGATGCATTATTTTAAAAAAAATATTTATACATATGGCTGTGTGTATAAATTCCTTTTCTACTTAAATTGAGAACAAACATAAAAGTCCTTGTTCATAAACGAAAGTGTCAGCATTGTCAGCCTTGGCATCCTCTTCTGGAGGGATGTCAGGAACTCGAGGCATCTGTGCTGTCTGCAGCGTGTAAGTGCTGGCACCAAAGCAGACGTTGGTCTCATTCATTTGGGAACTCTCTAATAATAAGGTTTTCACATCTCAAGGATTTATCTTATCAAGCTCATTTTAATTATCAAATTATGCCAGGGTGATTCTGCTGGGACTGGCTCTTGGTACCCACCTGCACTTACTGAACAAGCAATCCTCCATGGGATAGATGAATTCCTGAATGAACGGATCCTGGGTGGATCTCCTGGGTGCAGGGATTTCCCCACACCTAGCTGCTGTTTCCAGCTTTGAAAAAGCTTTCCCAAGCTCCCCAAGATGGATGGTAGGGTATATATGTATATAGACATATCCAGAAAGGAGCTTTTACAAGGTTTAGCTCCCTTAGTTTTTCATATAACAATGACCTACTGTAATGTAATTTTTAAAACATTAAGAATTGTATTCTTTCCTGGAGGGTTTTCAATGTAGTTTGCAAAATACGGCTTCATTTCTCATTTTTGACCTAAGCTTTTGGAGACATCCTATCTTACTGTCCATCAGCATCTGCAGGGCTGATGGTACCTTGTTACTACCAATCAAGAAAGGAAAAATGTGTGTGCTTGGGTTTAGTGGCTCTAAGCTTGCATTTGCAAAGGTTTATATTTTGGGGGGCGTCAAGTTGACTTGTAGTATTTTTTAAATAAAATTTTGAGATTAAATTTAAGCTGGGGAAGTTGGCTAAGAATGGAGAGACGTGAAAAGGGATTTAATTCCTAGTTTCTCACTTTCCAAACACTGCCTGAAGCTGAAGCAGACGGTGTTAAGAGTTAAGAAGAGAGGAATTTCACACCCTTATGTTTTGTCATGAATTTTTAGGCAAAATATATACATTTAGACATCCCATTGAAGCATATGGCTCTGGATTATGTGAATTTTTGTGAGAAGAACATGAAGGGAAGCATTCCCATGTGGAGATACACTGGAAAAAAGGATTTTTCAGTCGATTTTCTACTTTATTTTGGGAATTTTCGTTGTATAAATAAGGTTTTCCTATGCCTAGGCAATGAAAGGCTCAGGCAGATAACCTCCTGGGGCTTATCTAGCTCTGTCCCGGCGGAGGTGAATGAGCTGGTGGGGTTTTCCTCTGCTGTTGTGATTTACCCGAGCATTTCTGAAGCAGGGTTGCTATGCTTCTGGGAAACGGAGAATGCAATGTTTCCCTTGCACGAAGTTCCTTGCAAATAATTATTCATTATGTTTTACATTGCCTTCTAATATGCTTTAATTTCCTAGTTGGACTTGATACAAGTTGAAATAGCACTGCATGCTACATTTTATCCCTCTTTTTGCTGTCAGCCTTCTCCCATCCCCAAGAAAGAGGTGAGAGCATCATCCCTGGTTTTGGGTTTAAAATGTTATTTTGGGGGGCTGCTTCTCAATTTTCACTGTGACTAATAGCAATATCCCAATGGTATAAGATGTCTGCCTCCTGCGCACTGAAATGCTGAGATATTTTTGTGGCTCTTAGCTTGCTGCAGGCTGTGTGGATGGATGCCCAGCACCCTCCAGACCTCTTGAAATCACAGCAGAATTTTTACCTTTGATATCCTGTGATAGGGTAACAAATTTCAGGTATCATGGAAAAGCCCCCACCTTTGTATTCGGGCCTGATTTTTCACTGCCTTGTGATTTGAATTTACTAATCCCTTGGTTTTGTGCTTTAAGACAGATGGGAAACTTACTATGTTTTTTATTTTGTATTTTTATCGTGTCTCTCCAGTTTCATTTCTTCTCTGGGTTTCTATGCCCCTTGTCTCTTAAATTTTTCAAGATCCTGATCACTCCCCTTCAATCACCTCTTAACTTTACCGTTTGGTTTTGGGGAGCAATAGCTCCCAATGAGCATGGTACTGTAGATAAGCGTGAGCTTAAAAATAATATTTAATGCTTTCTCCTCTAATTATGCTTTTTAGCTTTTGTTTTTACTTACTGTTGACTATGGCTGGATATGGAGTAATTCATAATAGAGCATGTGTGGACATGCAGAGATGTTTTCCAGCACCTCCAAGATGCTGTTAGGCTCATGGGTATATAAAGATATATATAAAACTTTAATTCTGCTGCAGCTTAGAGCGTGTTTGTTTCACTTAGCACCAAAATAAAGTCCTGATAACAGAACTGATCCAACGCTTCTGTAAAGATAATGGGACTTGTTTCTCTACATGTTCAACTATAAAACTATGGCTGATTTCTCTTTGTAGCAGTAGGGTTTCCATCAAGCCTTGCGACCCAGTTGGGAAGGATTTCCTGATGCTCAGCATGCATATTTTAATCTTAAATTCATTATTCTGAGTGGCAGAAGCAGTGTTTGAGCTCTGGGGTCGGTTGTAGGCAGGCAGGGTTTCTCTTTAATAGTGCTTAGCTATGTCTTTACTAGAGTTCCTTTAATCTTCATATGTAAAAAATGCTGGATATTCTGCCCTATGCTGGTTTTTTGATGCCCCAAATTTGACATGCTCTTATGCCTCAGATAATGCTGTATCCAGTAAAGATATTCAGTAAACATTTATGTTCATGTTCTGAATATATGCATTTCAAGGTCTGGATCCACATTTTATGTCTTTTTTTTAATGTTTGAACATCACAAATTGTGTTTTATTCAGATCAGCCTGAGCATTTTAAGCTCTAAAAAGCATCGCTTTTAAACAAGAATAACTCGAACTAATGCTGCCTTTTCTTATGAGCCACCTCCCTGCTTAAGCCACATCTTTCTAAATATTGGATGCAGTAATAATGGGTTTTTTCCCCTTAAAGAGAAGCAAAATGAAGTCACTAACCCTCTTCTCTCTTGCGCTTCAGCTGAGTCAGAGGCCAAATCCACGTTACAGGGTTTTGCTGAGCTTGCTGCTGCAGCGAGCGCGCCGGTGCGGCTATGGCAGCTCAGCCCTGCTCTGAGCTGGGTGACGGCGTCCGAGAAGTGAGTGTGCTCGCGCCGCCAGGACAAGTCCCTTCGGTGACGTGTGGTGCCGACGTTGATGTACTGCTAACATCATTGTGGTCAGGGCAGCAGAATTGTTTCTAAATGCACAACTGGGAAGTATCAATCTCCTCGTGGTGAACATACAGGTCACCTCAAGAGCAATCAGTAGCATCTCACCCAGTAATTAAATGAAAATATGAAGCTGCTGGACTCAAAAAAAAAAAACCAACCCTGAATATCTTTTTTGTTTGTTTTTGCTTAATTCCTTTTGCCAACTTTGAGAGCTCATTGCTTTCTTCTCCAGTGAACTTGCATTGCTCCACCTTCCAGCAGGCCAGGTTTCAGCTATCCAGGGATGGGAGGAGTATATCTGTACATTTTTATTGGGAGTAAGGATGCCAAGAATCAGACTCTGGACTTCACTGCACTAGAAACTCTTGCATATAGTGGTAATGTCAGTGGTTTGGTTCTCGGTGTAAAGACGGTCTTCTAGGAATAGGACATTTGAATTTGCCCATAAACATAGTTTAGTTTTAAGTCAAGGTAGAAGTCCAAGCTGGTTTTTAATTAAACTCCAGTTTGAGGGGGTTTTGTTTGAACGGGCTATGTTTCATATTGTCTTCATCTTGTTAAATGAAAACCTCATGTTGTTTGGATGTAATTCCTGAATACTCAAGTGCTCTGCGAGGACCCTGCATCCATCAAAGGATGGCAGAGACTTTATTGTCGTACTCAGGAGTGAAGAATATTGTGGAGGCAGCCTTTCGGGGTGTCTCCTGAATTCTGCAGAAAGACGGTCATTAGAAGGGGAATACAGAAATCATACACAAATCATATAGAAGATTAATAGCTGAAACTTAATTGAATACGTCTAACGTATACATATGGACAGCAAGGATTTTACCCTAAAGCTTCTGCTTTTATGTGGACAATTTGCACAGTGTCCTGCAGACCAGCAACACCCAAGGAATTCGATTGGTCAGTCACAAAGCTGCAGTTACTTCTCCTGGGTTGTGATTCTGAAGGCAATCCAACCAATAACTGGAAAAATGCTAGGAAAGAAGCAATAAGGGGATTTTTTTCCATATAAGCTTTGGAGCAATTGCTCTGGAATAGTTCCTGCTGCTGCGTACCCGCCTGTCTTGAAGTGGGAGCGTATATCTGAGTTATTGTGGAAAAGGTTATTAGTTGAGGACTTTAATCCCTCTTCGTATTTGGCCAACACAGCAAGAGGTTGCATTGGGGATGGAGGGGAGGGAGGAATGGACGGACAGATGTGGGGAACAACCCCACAGCCTGGGAGTGAGTGTTTCTGACCTAGCCCAGGGGAAAAAGAGCAGAGGAGAGAAAATTAGCCAAAACCCTGCAGCTGAAGAAACCAAGGCCAGGAGGTATGTGATGACTGGCCCTCAGGTCACACGCTATCTGTGGCAGAGCTGAAAAAGCCTAAAAAAGTAGAGACATTGAAAGAACACTGGTCTTCTATGGTCATTTACTGGAGTATATTTAAAAAAACGAGAGCTAACATTGCTAATTTGTTATTTTGCACCAATCTTAGGAGTAGTAGAAGTTTTTAGTCTGGGCAGAAGACTTTCACGGCAACGTTCATTTTGTGGCTGCCAAATGTCGTACGTGGAGCTGGGGATGTCAAGAGGGCTTCTAGAACAGAGTGATGGTGTGGTCCAGGTTAGACGTATGCAAACGTAAAACTTGAGATAATTGGGGGTTTGGGGGGAGAAAAATTATGTAAAGCCCCCAGACAAGTAGTTCAAAAAAGTGTCATAATAATAAATATGTAAGGCAAGTAATGTGTAGCAGGCACCCATCACCACCAAAATAAAGGTCTTCTGTTATCATCACAGCAAGGTTTATTGCTCTCCAGGTGCTCAGAACCAGCCCTGAGCAGGCAAAGCTGGGGCTAATGGACCCTGCATGTGATTAAGTGGCTGTCAGAAGCAGGCGGTTGGTAAATGATGCTGACTGCTGTTACTGCTGCACCCATCACTGTCTCTCTTTTAAATCACTCAGGAGAAGCTCACGCTCGCTCAAGAAATATGCAGTCTTTTACAGTTGACTGGACTGCCATATAGAAGGATTTTTCCTGGCTTGTACTGAAAATGCAATGAGTCTTAGTCAAATATATGATTTTTAAATGCCTATAGTTTAGTAGTGACTGGTGAATGTTATTCTGCATGCCTACTGTGTCCTGGTTGCTCTACAGGAACCTAAGGAAGAAAGTAAAAAAAAACCCGAAAAGAAAACATGAAATTCATAATATGGAGTTGTTCCTTATTTTCAAGATTATTTTTTTTCCAGTGGTATGTGTTACGTTTTGAACCTGAAAGGCTTTAGGGCTGTTAGAAACTCCTTCTATACCTGCACACATATGCATAGAGCGTGTATCATTGATGTAAAGGTATATGATGTTTCAAATAGTGAATTCAGGACCTTCTATGTTTTTTAGCAAAAATTTCCTTGTGAGTTGTGTCAAAGCACTTCAAGCTCTAATTCTAAAAATAATATATGTTGAGTTCACGTTAATTTTGGATGAGGAGAGTTGGAAGAACATACTTCATTTTGAAGTTTTTTGCTGATATTAAAAATAAAAGCAGAAGCAGCAACAAAAATGAATCGGATGGTTATAAAGGTGCACCATATTAGTGCAATTTTGGTAATTTTTCCCTTTTTTTATCAATTCTACCATCGAAATGTCTTACGATAGAGAAGTAAAAATGCAGCTTGGATTGGTAGGACTTTTTCCAACACATGGAGTAAGGTGCACTTCCAATATCACTGTTCCAAGAGTGAGTCATAAGTCTTGAAAGTGTATGATAAAAATTACGATTTTTAGACTCTGCTTTCTTCCAGATGCCCAAAAATAATCTGTGCAGAAGACTTCTCGAAGTAATCCAGTTGAAAATATATCTTGGAGGAGAGAACCTTTATAAAAGAGCAAGGGTTGGAGTTATTTTGGTGGAAAATAAAGAGTTTTTTTCCCCTCAGCATTGGATGTGGGGACAGATCCTCACTTTTACTGTCAAGGGCCATGGCTCTGCTCGTCTTGGAGCGGGGATTTCTACTAGCTGGAGCTCTCTTGGTTAGCCCTTACAGCACCAGCCAGTAATAGTGTGAACTACAGGAGAGTGGACCCCAGCGAAGCAGGAAAGGCTGTTCTATTGCTGCTCCTTTGTAATTAAATTATTATTTTCTTCTAGCAACTAAATACTAAGTATTAATTGATGCAAATACATCATATAGCGCATTAACAGCAAGCCAGGAAAAGCAAAGCCAGATGCAATGATGCGCAGCATCTGCAATAGGCATGGTCTGCCATATACCTAACCTGTGTCTGAACAAAAGTCTGGTACATCTGGAATTGTAAAATGCTGCATGGTTCCCTGTTGTCCAAGTGGTTCTTTATCATTTTCTTTTGCATCAAAGAAAATATTGGTGGCATATTAGCAGAAGAAATGTTCATTTTGGTAAATGGTGCATCGGCTTCTGCGAAACCCTTTGAATTTTAGTTGGTTGTTTGTTTTTTTTTTTGCTTGCATACAATATTGTTACAATATCTGGGGGTATTTTTTAGGAGGAATATAGAGCAGAAGGAATTAGTTGGCACAACATAGACTACATAGACAACTCCAGCTGCATCAACCTGATCAGTAAGAAGCCGACGGGCCTGCTCCATCTGCTGGATGAGGAAAGCAAGTGAGTAGGAAACTGGTTTTGCTGGTGATATTTGTTTTTTCACATAAAATGTGTTTAGGTCTTACCTCTTGTGGTTTTTCCCAGAAAGATGCTAATAGCTCCCTGGGCTGATTTATCTGTGTCTCTGGTTTTGTTTCCAAGGTGGTAATGCAAACAGTGGAGACCCAGTGAGCTGAGCAAAAAGCCTTAACAAATAATAACTAAAATTCTGTTTCAAGAATTTCTTCTGTTAAAGGGAAAGGCAAAGGTTTCTGCTACTTCTCTCCTCGTATCTCTCCCTGTCTCTTGCGGTGTAATCATGTGAAGATGCTTGAAGTTGAGCAGAGTGAAGGGAGATCCAAGCACAGGAGTTAAAGCAGGTTGTGTGGGTGCTGTTACAGATATTTAAGGTGGATTTATCAATTTACTTTTAAAAATTAGGCCAGAGCGAACTGAGGGCATGTACATAGGGGCTGTGCTTCCACAGCATTTCGTGGGCATCAGGGTTGCAGCTCAGATTTCCATCCTCGGTTATATCCATCCAGCTTGTCCCAGTAGAAGCTATCAGATGAGCACGTGGCTTCTGGATCTGCCTTTGGATGGAAAATTGTGAGCGTAAGGGATCTCTTGCGAGAGGCGCGTGCCAGTTTTCTCCATGTGAAGGGCCAGGAAAGGCCAGGTGGTTTTGCTGGTATCACCTTGGATCCATGTGGCTCCAGTCCAGGGCACGCGCTCGCCTCCCACCATTTGCTTGCAGGTTTCTCCTCCGTTTCTTGTCTTGTTGACCAGATGCACGGCAGTGATGCTTCCCCGGTGCCCAGTGGTACTGTACCAGGCTAAAACAGCTTAAATTAGGTAAAGTTGAGAAATATACCCCTGCCAAGCTGGAGATTTACATAAAGTTTGAGGGTGGAGAATTGGCTTGCTTTTACCAAGAGGCTTCCTCTCTCCTGTGCCAGGGTCAGTCAAGTAACTCCTGAAACTGAAGTGAGGTTTGTAGGCAGAACAGCTCAATGTTTCATAAATGTGTGAATACCCCACAGAAATACAAGCAGTCTGAGCCTCAAAACCAATGACAGAAGCTTGGGGTTTCAAACACAGCTGCCCTGAATAATTTCCATGCAATGAGCATACAATGCAGTATACCACAATAAAAATATACCTATTTTTGCTTTTATAACTGATTTCAGACCATTACTAAGTCAGTTAAGAGTTCTTCAGACACCAGATATACCTTCTGTGTATTTGTGTATAACCACATGACAGCATGCAAAGTAGTGCTTGCCTAGTTCTTCAGGCACAGAAGTGGAAGCTCAGAATATCTCTGTTTTCCTGTTTGTGGCCAAGGAAGATGTGTAAAACCTTTTTCACTGGGTTTACAGCTATTTTGTTTTTAATTCTTTCCGCTCAGTTTTCCTCAAGCCACAAACCAGACACTGCTGGACAAGTTTAAGCGTCAACACGAAGGGAACTCCTACATTGAATTTCCAGCAGTCATGGAGCCAGCTTTCATCATCAAACACTATGCGGGCAAAGTGAAGTACGGAGTGAAGGTCTGTCACCCAGCTGTTCCCCAGCAGTTGTTTTCATTTAAATCATCTAGCTGTGATGGTGGAAGGAGAGTCCCAGAGGCTCCAGAGGGGCGTTTTGGAGAACGTTTGGCTAGAGAAGAGACATGGGGGTCAGGAGGGAAGTGTTTGGTGAAAAGCTTGGCTGAAATGAGAAGGTGAATGGGGATTGTGTCTTCCTGATCTCTTCCACTTTGCAAGCTCTGTGTGTTGGCATTTTGGGGAAGAGTTTAGGGACTGCACTGAGTTAACGCTGTGTCCCAGGAACAGGTTGAAATTGGGTGTTTGGTAGCCTTCCGGGGCTTGGTTTGTGTAGAGAACTCAATGGTTTTTTCATCCTTAGCTGTTTTATGATACAAGTTACATGAACATAGGTCTCAGCATCTCACTGCTGCAGGTACTTTTTGAAGTCCCATGCAAATGATTTCAAATTTGACCCTGTTTCTATTCATGCCAACTATCAGCAGAAGCAGTTCTGGTGGGCAGGTGAGCCTGTATGAGAATCAGCCCTAGGATTTACAACTGCAAATCTGTAATTGTGTTTCTGATGCAATGAATGCATGTGACAAACTTAAGCATCAGCTTTGAGATGCTTTGCAGAGTGGTGCTTTGGGATAAAACAATTGTTTTCTGGACAAAAAGAGACATCCAATATGGGGGCAGAAAAAAAAGATAGCAGCAGGATTCAGTAGTTGTGCTGTCCCAGGGACAGCCTGGCAGATCTTACCCAGCGTATCTTGTAGATATTGTTTATTTTCCTTTCTCTCCTTCCTTTTTCTTCTTCTTCAGGATTTCCGTGAGAAAAACACTGATCATATGCGCCCGGACATTGTAGCTCTCCTGCGAAGCAGCAAAAATGCCTTTATCTGCGGCATGATTGGGATTGACCCCGTGGCCGTCTTCCGCTGGGCAGTCCTGCGGGCCTTTTTCAGGGCGATGGTTGCTTTTAGGGAGGCAGGAAAAAGATACGTGGAGAAGAAAACTGGTACGTGTGCTGATCTCCTAATCCTAGCACCTGATTTTCACCAGCAGTTTAGGTCTAATGTATTACTACAGTACTTTAAGTAGCCTAACATCTTAGGAGCTCTTAATCTATTTTTTAAAAAAATAAATCATTAAACCAGTGTTTAGATTTTTGCTATGCAAAAGTCACATCTTAAGGTATGTTTGGATTTTAACACGTTATAAGAAAATATTTTCACTTTATTGCTGCTTTAACTTTTCCTCTTTGTAGGATGCATGTGTAGGAAAACCTGAGTGATTCAGAGACATAAAAATTATTCAGCAAATAAGGCAAATTATTTTTGCTAGGATTTCTTGAACTGTTAGTTACGACTGGAAACAAAAAAAGGCAATAATTCTTCTCTATAATTTTTCATGCTGTTCACCCTTTAAGCTGCAAGGGACCGTGTCTCTTGTCTAGCAAAATTCATTGCTTTGCAGTCATCCAGAACCACCTCATGCTGAACGTGGGGGCATTAAATTAAAGCAAAGTAATGGTGCATCATCATGCTGTGGCAGGCAATACCTGGCTGTGCTTTTAGACCATTTCTCTGCATAAAGCAATTTCCAAAAGATGGGTACAAGCTATTACTATTAATTTTTGGGCACAAGAGGGCTTGAAATTCATGATGAAATTAGAGTCTCAGCAGGGAAAATGTCAGCTGAGTTAAAATTAAGCACGGGGCTGCACCATGATGTTTTTTCAGTCTGAGAGCTGTGCATCAAGAACAGCTAGGGAGCCTGGGACAAGGAATGTAGATATGGAAACTGTACAAGTGGAAAGAATAATTTTCTTGTTCAGGGCAAATAATAGCATCCCAAGAAGAGCAGGAGGCAAAAATCAGCTTTCAGCTCATGAGGCTTTTCCTCTCGAACACTCAGGGGCAGCGTAAGAGAAAAGATATTTCTCATGAACCAGGGTCTGTCTGATAACGATAAAAATCTGTTCACAATCTTTGGGAGTAAGAACTAATTTCAAGCCCTGCTTCACTTTCTGTATCTCTGGCAATCAGTCGTGCCTGCCATGCTCACCTTCCCACTAGCCAGCTTTCTGCTTTTCATTCTTGATTTTGTGGCAATAATTTGCTTCTATCTATTTATATCTATATATATAAACATATAGGTATAAAATAGTCCAGAATGTTTTCAGACAGTTCCAAGACTCCGTTCTTGCATTGCCTTTTCTTTCTGTAGCAAAACTAATGAATATCAGGTAATGACTGATTGTATTTCTATAGATTCTATACATTTCTATGATTTCTAAACCTTTTCTATCCTGTGATGCTTCTTTTTTATCTATCTGGTATCCTTTAGCCTGCTTTCAAATGGTTTTGTGCTTTGTAACCCCTGGGTTTTGAGAAAGGAAAAGAAAAAAAAAAAAAGAGGGGAAAAAAAACCCCAGAAAGCTGGGCAAGACTGGTCTTAAGCTTCCCAGCAATCCTCAGATAATTTATAGCCTGAATTTCTTTCTACGTGCATCTTCAGCCTGAACTGGGGAAAAGTCACGAGGAAGTCACCATTACATAGGCAGAACTAGTGGGAAGAGATTACCTAAATCTAATTCCTGTATTGAAGTACGCCATATCCTTGTAGGGAAAGCTTGCTCTAGCCCTGCAAGTGATGGTGGAGCTGGGACTGCTCATGTCCAGCTGCCTCTGCCCTCACCTGTCCCCTCCTAGCGTGACTTCTGCCCAGGCAGCACTTAGCGAGGTGAGATCCGTAGCAATGTTTTCACCACACTTTTGCTGGTGACACCTCATGCCCATCTCCTGTTCAGTTGTCCTCCAAACCGCCCCCGTCCTGCCAGGGCATCACAAAGCGGATGGCTGTAGCAGAGGCAGGCCTGAGCAGAGGTCTTGGCTGGTGTCCGGCTGGTGGGGCATGCTGGTGCAACACGGCACATCCACTGCCGGATGCTGGTGGTCCCTCCTGCTCCCCAAAATAATGCAGAAAAGCCCCAATCTGCCGCTTTGCATCTATGGCAGAAGGCATTTGTGAATTATTAACGAATTGCTAAAATTACCCCATCTTGATAGCCAAAAGCAGGCAACCAAAGACAGCATATGCTTTAGGTTAATTTTGTTCTTTTACCAAACCTTGCTGGCTTTAATTAGCCTGATTTGAGTGCCTTACTGCCCATGGACTGTGGAGCTTTTCATGAAATTACGGTAGATTAGCTGAGAGTAACTTCACACCCGTACAGTCATCCAAGTGTGCACGCTTAATATTTATGCCTAAGTTTGGAAAAGGCGTGCTGCCCCGTCCTGGGTTTCTGAGGTCCTGTCTGCTGCTGCTACCATCCATCAGGCAGGTGTAGTGCTGAGTAGGAAAATATCTGAAGATTTTTTTGTTTTTTATTTAATGTCCTTTGCACTCTTTTGTCTTTACCTGTCTGAAGGCATGTCCGAGTCATGCTTGCAATACCCAGTGGGGATTTTAATGAAAAATCTCCGGCTTATGTGTAAGCAGCTCTGCAAAATTTTGCTCTGCTTTCTTTTTGCATCATCCTTTTGGTTATCTTCTCTGTGCCAACCAGTACTACGGCTGCTTATGTAAGGATAATCAGCACTTTTTCCTGCTAGCTTTGGGGACTCTTTCTTTTTTTCATGCTGCTAATATCCTCGTAGTGCAGCTGTTGGTGACTGTGCAATCGTTCTTGGTAACCTGGAGGTGAAGAGCAGCAAAGCGGGCATCACCGTGAAGTTTGTTGTGTACCTTTTTCTTCTGCCTGAGAGATACTTCTTACAGTGCTGCCAGCCCTCCTCGGATTAAACATGCCAGGATCTGGCGAGCTGCAATTAGCTGAAGGGTGGACTTCTTCAATAATTAGATTTTTTTATTATTATTAAGTTTATCAGGGAGGATTGAGATGGTCCAAAACAACTACATGTTTGAACTACATTTGTTAGTGAACTTTGATTAAAGGAACATTATCAAGCTTTTTAGGAAAGAAATCTGGCTGATTGACATTTTTTTGCTATATCATTGATATTAATTTATTATACAAAAGCCCCTAATTATTTGTTAGTGAAAACTTGATGGAAGAGCTGGCACTGTTCATATAAACCAGGCTGCGGAGACTCCCAGCTTTCTCATCTTGGTTTTGCTGGACACAAACCTAAATCCTCGCTCTGGTGAAGGGTTCGTGGTCCTGGGGCTGTGCCCTCCCTGGACGGGCTCTGCATTTGCACAGCCAGCAAGGATTGCTCCTTGGGTTAGTGCCCATTGCAGCTGACCTACACAGTAACCCCTTCTCGAAAATGCTCCCATTGACTTCTGCAGATTTATTCTTGATGCTGGGCACCAGAAAACCACCACTACCTCCCCCACCACGCCTCCTCCCCAAAAGAATTAAAAAAAACCCTTTGTGTTTGCCAAGGAAAAGTGACAGCATGGCAACCAAAAAATTGGTCTTTGAGGTCTCACTGAGCAGCGTGAAGTGATGCTAATGGGAGGAACATGCCCCTTGACAGTTCCTCTGGCAAGTTCAGATTGGTTCTTTCTGATGATTTAATGCATTGGTATGAAATGCTTCCGTACATGCTGACACAAGGTGGCTCCTCGGTGACCTCATTGCCCCTCAACGGGAGCATGACGTATCCCTTGACTCGGCCATGTAAACAATGACGGAGAGGTGCTGCCCATGGCACAGCGACCTTTTCTGTGGGACCTCCCCTCCAGCCTGTGATCAGAGCTGGGCTGTCAACCATCCTCTTGCCCAGGCAGTGATGGTTTCTTCCAACTTTCGACCTCACAGCCATCCTGCCTAACTCCAGACTCTGTGTCCTCTTCCCTTGAGGAATATGGAACCCTTGTTTAATACAGATAATTTCTGTTTTTCCTTCTAATTGCCAAAATCTGAGCAAGATGTGGCACTGGGATGCAAGATAAGAATTTGAGGTGGCCATGTCCGGGAGCATCTGCACAGTGAATTGGGTATAACACCTGGCAGAGGCACAGAAAGGATTTTAAAAAACAATTAATAAAAATAAAGATTTATCTAATCATCTTTTTTTTGCCCAGATAATCTCCAAGTGATTCTAAAGTGATTATGCTGTGGCTAATAAGGTTTATAAGTAGGGCTGGGATGTGGTCCAGCCCATCGCTCCTGTGCCATGGCACCATGTCCAGAGGACACCAAAGTTAAATTGTGTCAAGTGTGAGAAATGCGTGACCTTTGAGCTCTTGTGTCCTTCGGGCTTGTTCTTTACCCTCTCCTGATTTCTGCTTTTGTAATCTTTCTTTTCTCTCCTTTTTTTTTTTGTTGTTTTTATTTTGCTTCCCAAGGGCATGATGATGCAGTGCCATGTGCGGTTTTGAAAAGTGTGGATAGTTTTAGCTTTCTCCATCACCCAGTTCATCAGAGGAGCTTAGAGATCCTGCAGAGGTGCAAGGAGGAGAAGTACAGTAAGGCTCCACCACCCACCCTTCCCTCTGATATGACACTCACACACCAAGAAATGGAAACCAGGTGCATTCAGTGTAGAAAGGGTAAAAGAATAAATGCCCAAGAAGCCTTGCAGGATTGAATCATCTGCCTTATAGCAATGTTGAGCATATTGGGAAATTATTAGGCAGAGTTCGGAAAGTAAAATTAAATGCAAGCCCGTGTCTCTTGAGATATCACGTCATTTTGTTGGTGGTTTCCCTGTTTACTAACTGACGTTATAGTCAGGATGCTGATGCTGGGGTATTTTTTGTGTGTTTTATTGTTGTTATCACATGTGTGATAATAAGTTCAAAGCATTGCAGGTCTGGTAGGAATATTGCTGATATAAGGCACATGGCTGATACAGCTGGAATTTAACTTTATTCTGATTTCATTGGACTTGAAAAATAACTCTAGCTTGTGAAAATACTGTCTCTGAGGGCTTCTACTTAAAACTAAAACATTTGGCAAAGTTATTTTACAGAATGAGTCAAGATGCACTTGGTCTCCGTTTCTTCCTCCTCACTCCTCTGTCACGTAATAAACTCATCCTGCATGACAACATGGACGCTCTTGCCTGCACTACTTTATTTTATATACATATATTAAAAGAATGCATATTTGGTGCTCATATCTTTAGGTATATAATTTTTCTGCCATTATTCTCTTCCTTCGTGTTGCACATTAAAACTTACAGAAATAGAGCACTGCTATATGCAGTCTGCAGATCCTCAGCCCAAGTAGCTAACTTAAACATTTTGCAGCTTAGGTGTAAATGCAAAACACCCAGGTTTTTTCCGCAGACCTGAGCACGGTAAGTAAAGTAGTTGCATGTTAAGCCCCCACAAATACACTTTTACTGCTAGAAACCTTAAATCAGGTGTCCGTGCTTCCTGCAGCATGTAGCACTGGGGGGAAGCAGAGGTGTTTTAACTGTTAATTTAGACTTTAATGCTTAATTTAGACTGCATTACTTTTTTTATATAAGTTCCCGCCATTGCCACTATTGCTACAAGGAAATACAAAGCAGTAATGCAAACACAGCACTAGCTTTTATTAAGTGTTGGTGTGCTAAGTGACCTTGCTGATACTACTAAGAAACTATTGAAAAAGAAGGTGATTATGAGTAATTTTAATTGCAATCAATTCATCAATTTAATTGTAATTTGTAAGTTAGCTTGGCAATATAGGAAGTTTGAAGGGGGGTAATTTGCAGTTGCTTAGGTGTGAAGAGGGAAATTCATACAACTCGAGACACTTCGTGCTTTAATATGAGACGGTGACATTGAGCTCAGTGTTGAGCTCAGCATTTTAAAACCTCACTTCTTCTAGACTAGTCGACGCAGATCGGTCTCTCTTAAGGTAAAACCAATACATGGATCTGAGAGTAACATTGCTGTAGTTTGTGAACTGGCCAAGAGCATCTGACCAGACAAACGAGTAATTCATGTTCTGCATTCGGAAATCATTTGCATCTTCCCACGGGGTGTGCTCCTGTGAGCTGCTTCCCCAGGCTCCATGGCTTTGGCAGGCTGAGCTGGGGTTGGAGCGTGTATAATTTTTCAGTCCTGAATTCAGCGGGCTTGGAGGCCCCACAGGCGAGGATGCTGGGGCTGAGGTTGGCCCTGGGGACTCAGCTTTTCCCAGGAGTCAGGTGAGGTTACATCGATGTCATCCCTGAGAGAGGGGACCAAGTTGGTCATCTCCTTGAGATCAACTCAAGATGAGTTGTGCAATTACTTCTAGGTGTGCACACAGAGAGAAAACTAATTGATTTGCTGAATATATTGAGATTCCATTTAGGTCACTTGGTGTTCATCTTGTGTAGCCAGCTGATCACCCTTCCCTTACCATCTGAGCTGCTTCACTGGTGTCTTTCAGTCTATCAGTTAATTGATGGTCTTCCACCAGAGCAGGGCACTGGGTTTAGACATCTCTGAGGGTTGATGTTCATGGGTAAGGAGTAGACTGGGATTATCCAAAGCTCTTCTCAATGAGGGCAAAGACCTATTAGGCATATCAGTCTGTCTTTCTGAAATGCTAGAGCTGAAGAAAAGAGAATGTGCTTGAAAAATCAGAATAATTTTATCCCTGAAGTGTAAAAAAGATCAGCTTGCATCTGAGCAGGGCAAAGGGAGTGAGTGGTTTTCACTCACACCACTGTTCCTTGCATGCAATGTATTATTTGTATAATATGTACAATTCAGTAGCCTGTATTCACTGTACAGAATTCTCAAAGCCACATGCGACTCATCAGCTCAAATCTAAGAAAACCCCTACTCTGTTTTCCAGAAAAGGGGCTACATCAATATGACAACTTCCATTCAGCTGTGGCATGTATGCGTTTCTTCTTTTAAGAGCCAGGTGATGGCACAGTGTAGGGAAGTGGTGCTGCTGGCAGGTCGGCTGGGTTTGGTACAGCTCAAGCAACCATCTAACCCTGCTTGGGACTGTAACTGTCATTGACCAGAAAGTCACTTAAGGTGCTAAGCTTGCAGAATCGTGATGCGGTGTTAATGCAGCTGTTATCTGGAAGCTTGCAATAGAAATTCCCTGCTCCCGAGCAATGCAGGGTGCAGGTGCAGTAATATTTTGACACAAACTTGTCTTCCCAACTTCAGCCTGACTTGTTAGATTAGAATGGTGGTTTGGCCTTTTTCTTTCAGGGATTTCTTTGCTGGGGCATGCGGGGAAGTGAAGGAAGACAGTTTGCTCCAGAAAGAAGAGCATGGACAAAAAAAAAATCTTAGAAACACCAGTGAAAGACCATTTCTCATGGAATGCTTTGTTAGAGAAGCCTTCTGTGCCTTAATGCAGAAAGTATCCAGGCATATATACTATATATAAAATAGATGCAGCTATATGTTAGGTGCTTTCTTAGTGTAAAAATAGCTACAAAAAACACTAATCAGCTTTCTGATTACTCCCATTTCTGCCTCCCCCTTTACAATTGGGTTTTCTGTGCTCTAAGCAAGCAACTTTTGGCACATAAGTCCCAGCCTTGAAAGAGGTAAAAGAATGCGCCTAGGATAAGAAATGTAGCAAAAAATGGGTTAAATGGCAAAAAGAGGGATTAAAAAGGAGGTTGAACTCTAGGCATAGCTAGGCACTTGGATAGATTATTTGGTTTGCTTTCTAAAAACCTCCAGAGCTGGAGATTGCAAAACCTTCTCATGCAGGGGTGATTCGGTCCTGCCTTGGAGCACAGGCAAGATCAAAGATGACCTGTGGCAGCACATTCCTGAATTTTCTTTTGCTTGGACCTCTAGGATATTTGGACACCTTTAGATACAATAATTTAACCAACTGGAACATCAGCCTTTTCAGGCACTGCCTGCCCAGTGTTCTGGCTTCAAGACAAACTATTAAAATACCTCAACAGGTAAAGGACAGTTGCTGTCCCGTTAAGGGGATATTGCCTGCTGAGGTTTGGTAGGAATTCATCTCCTTAGAACTGTCAGGCTCTGAGGAACCGGCACACCAGCAGGACAGGTGCAGACCTCTCTATTTGCTTTGCGTTCATCTTCAGAATAAAAGGGTCCTTAGGACACCATTTAGCTCAGCATCTGGGCTATGTTAAATAGGAAGATGATAAATGTGGGGAAGAGGGGTATGCTATTGCTTCTTCCTATTCTGTTACAAACTATAGTTTAGACTTCTTTCTTTGGTAAAGGAATATACTTTTTGCCCATGTTCAGGTGAGCACTGCGATGTTTTCTGTCTCACAGAAGTGATTTCAGGACAGTTAAAAATTGCTTAGTGGTTTTCATGTCAAATTTTACTTTATCGGGTCTTTAAATATCTGTAGTTTAGTGATTTGAAAAGTGTGTTGTTGTCTTCTGTCTTCCTAAATGCTTGGTTGCAAAACATTTCTACTTTGTGGAAGCTAGAAATGTCTGCTTCTGTAGCCATGCATGATAACTTTCTTGGCTATTTATTAAATATAAATTTTTCTAAAACTATCCCTATCAAAGGATATAGGTTCAATAGGCAATAAAGCCTCCCTGTGCAGCATATACTACTTGCCACACATGTCCCTGTCCATATGTCTGCAGGAAGGGAAGAAGTGTACAAGGAATAAACTACCATTTTTCCAGGGATCCTACTTACGTTCAGGTGTTTGGCCCGTGCAAGCAACTGGGGTGTCCCATGCACAGTGGAGAGCTTAGGGACATTTTGGACATGCAGGTCACAGGTGGCTGGGCCCCCCAACACAGCAACCTCTTCCTTCACCCCATTTGCTTACTAGCTGGGGGACAGCGTGTCCCTAGCACAACACGCGTGTGTGGGTGGGGAATTAGTAGGCTTGAGCAAACAGCATTACTCATAAGGGTGATGACTGAAGCAGAGAGGTAGAACTTAGTAGACAATGGGTATGTCGGCATCCTTGGCACCCTTGTATGCGCAGCATATGCCATGACACGTACATGCTCCTCCTTGCTGTAGTCAGTGCTAAGCTATGGCTGTGCTAATTGCTTTTTGGCAAAGAGCCAGGCAGAAACATCTTTTTTTATGTGCTGTTTTAGGTATTACTCGGAAGAGCCCGCGGACACCGCTCTCAGATCTCCAGGGAGTCAATACCATCAACGAGAGGACCCAGCGGTAAGCCTCTTGCTTTTATGTTGGCACGGCAAGGAAATCTGGGGTGGGAGAGCACTGCCTGTTGTTATCAATTATTGTATTAACGTTTCTCCCAGCTTGCTTATTGATTTTGTCTTCTCTTCATTCCTTCTCTGCTATGTGATCATATCTAGATATCTTTCCTGACTGAACAGCAGGCAGGGAAGGCAACTTCCCTGCATCAAAAGGCAGCACTTGTCATTGGTGTGGTGTATGAGGTGGTAAGAAGCTTGCAAAAAAAATTGAATGTGCCACTGTCAAGGAAATAAATATTTACCAAGGATTTTATTGGTGCAAAAACCCCAATGATGTGTTTTGGTACAGAACTGCGTGCAAGTGGTGTGGAGGATCTGGGAGGTTGTGAGGCTTGAGATGATACCCTGTTAGATGCTTGCTTGTTTTTATGGGAAAGAAACATGCTAACTTCACAAATGCTTTTACAGTTTCTATGTACAGGTTTAGTTTTTAATCATTCCTTGAAGGTTCTGGCCATTGAAACAACTACTTAATAAGATCTTTTTGTTTGAGAGTCAGGTCTACGCTTTGAGATGCATCTGTGCCTCTTCTGCAAAAAGTATTCCAAATCCATTTCAGAATTAAATTGCTTATGAAGAAAAATATCTTCATTTTAAAAGGGATATCTGGGCACTGATCCTCCTCCTTTTCTCCAGCTACTCATGTTATCCCTCTGCAGACCCCAGAAAGTCCAATTATCCAAATACCACCTCTAAAGGGGTATGGTGCCTCTCTGCTTCCCTCTGAACAGATGTGTGTGTGTGCTGGGGAAAGATATGATCAAGCATCCTCAGTTCTTTAAAATGATTGCTTGGAGCTGCAGACACTCAGGTGTAACTTCATGGCTGCTCTGAGTTTCACAAGAAGTTGCCACAAGTCAAGAGGAGTCTGAGACTGTCTCCTGAAACATGTCCATCAAATGCCCTGTAATGGTCCTTGCATCTCAGTGTGCTTCCCTTCCACCCAAAACAAAATATCCTCTAAATATATTATAAAACCTAATTTTTTACTGACTTTAATGCCAAATGGCCAAGACAGAAATCAGATAAATGTTGTTCCTTTTTGTTCTAGGGGAACAAAAGTGGCTTTTATTGTCTAGCTTTGTTTACCACATGCCCTCTTGAGTGCTATCAAGACTAGAATATCCCTCCTGCCCTGAATGTCCTCCCTTTGAGAGTGATGGTGCCGCCCTGCTGAAGGAGAATTGTATAAAATTCCATAAAATTGTTGGATCAAATTAATAAATTTGTGCCAGTTCTCAAGTTTGGGCAGAAATCCAGCTTGTGCAAGCAATCTCACCCTGTCATGGGAAGGTGGTGCGAACCCTGGTTGTCCTCGCACATCAGTCGTTCCCACCCCTCCTTTTCTTTCCCCTAATGCTGTAGCTGCTACAGCTTTAATCTGTTGGGTTACAAGGGTAGTAGGTACATTGTAACATTTGAAGGAGAGAAGGTTGATGTCTCCAAAGGTGACGTTCACTGTTTCTAGCATGTCTGGTTGCACAGGTTTCCCTAAATATGATGTAATGTGAAACTTTGTCCATGTGGAGATCTTCATGTGTAGATAAGAGAAGTTCTGCAGTTTCTCCAGCAAGCCTTCAAATTTGATGTTGCTGTAATGAAGAACATCTGTGAAATGGGATGGGGCTTTTCCTGACTGTCCAGGTCCAGTTTTGGAGGCACGTCAGTGCAGGAGCTCGGGCTGCCGACATTTTCATAGGCCAGAACATTTCAGTTATCTCAGTGAGGGGCCATTGTAAAGGCAGGGAAACTCCTCCTGTCCCAGGCACTGAGGGGGATGTAGTTCTTTACTGTGTGGTTCAGTCTGTGGTCAGCTCTTTTTATTTGGCTTAACCCAAACCAGCACAGCAGACAAGTTGCCTTAAACAGCTGGGATCAAGGGCAGCAGCTACTGTGTCTTCCTTCATCATCCTCAGCAGTTGTATCCTAACAGGGTCAGGACAGACATTTTATTCCCTTTACTGATGTATTTGCAGAAAATATACTTTTGAAGCTGTTCTAATTCCCATGTTCCTCCTGGTGTGTCCTCAGTAGCATGGTCCATGATCTTCGATTCTCTTGGACATAATCAGTGATGGGTCCCCAGATGTCACCCATGCCTCTTCCTTCTGAGAGCATAAACCGGACCTCTCGTAACATCTCTACAACCCAGCCTGCACTTTCAGAGTAGGCAGAGGATTTTGATCCCTTTCATTGTGGATGAATTTGGCCTGAAGAATCATGTCACACTTGATAAATGTTGGTATTTCAGTTAAATTGCGCTTGTTGAGCAAGAAGGGGTAAATACAGGGGTGAAGGTAACACATGTAGAAGAGAGATTTGCTTTAACAGCTTTCCAACAGATAGACAGGCAGGTGATTTATGGAGCTAAATTAAACAGGAATTTGCTTTCAAAGCCATCTCATGATCATGCGGTTGCTGATAAGTCTGCGTTGTACATCCAACCCACAGGATAGCCTGGGGCTTGCTTCTAAAAGCAGATCTGAGTTATGACATCATGCAGGAAGTCACTGTGGAGGCTTTAGCGAGCCAGGCGCTCTCCTCTGATCTCAGGAGAGAGCGGCGGGTGGTTTGCACATGCTGGCAGGGGCGGACCAGGCTTCAGCGGGGCGCTGGGAAGCCAGCGTGCCTTGGAAGCGCCTTCACTGCCCGTCGAGTAATGAAAGCCATGCCATTGCTAGCCCAAACCGCTCGGGCTGTCGGTTTTCCTGATGGTTTATGTTCGTGAAACTTTTGTGTGCAGTGATGTCTAAGGGGCATGCAGGAAAGCAGGTGTTGATCAGACTGTCTTGAAACAGTTGGTTGGGCTTGGTGAGATGGTTGACCTCCCAAGTACAAGAAGGGCTACGTCGATTGCTATGTGCGCCGTCCTAAAGCGTCCATAATAAACAGAGCTCTTGGTTTATGTCTTTTTTTCCCCTCTATTTTTTCTTCCCCAAGGCCACCTGGGAGTTTCTGAGTTTTTCTATTCCTTGTTGTCCTGTTGTGATATCCACAGCCGGTCTCAAGCCTGGGAGTGCATTGAGGTCAGCCACGATTGATGATGGGTTGTAGATTCCAAAAGTGGCCATTGATGTTCAGTGGTACCCATCAACTGGTGATTTTTGTTTTCCTCCTGCAAATAGGAGGTTTGTGATGGATGGGACCTTAGCTGTAAAGAGACAGAAGGTGGACAGGGGAGATCACCTGGATACTAACACTTCTTGCTGGCCTTCCTTTAATTGAACAGGCTGCTTAAAAAAAGTAGGTCCTGGAGCACTCAGCTAGGGGTTTACTTTGCTGTGATTCATCCTTTCTGTTAATAGTGGTACATGTGAAAATACTGATTTCATGGGGCTAGGAAGGAATTTGGAAAGTGCTGCAGCGAGGCAGCAAGGTGACTTGTACTCCAGCATCATGTTGCTCCAAGGCTGGCTCCAGGAAAGGACAGATTTACAGGCTTTATTTTTTAATTTCCATGTGGCATTTGGTATTTGCCTTTCCTTCAAATCCAGACTCTAAGGCTAAGGGCTGCCTTGTTGCTAGACCTCAGAAGTGACCGGTGCCAGGGGGCCTTTTTAAACCACCATGTCCTTCAGCATCAGAAGACTGGTGCTGCGTTGAGACTCCTCCTATTCCTATTCCTCCTGTCTGAGGTAGCTTGGGGGGCAGGTTGCAGACCCCACATCCTTCCTTAGATCATCTTTATTTCATATGATGGTTTATACAAGGCTGACAAAGAGTTTAAAATATTAGGGGGGGAAAAAAACTAAACAACCCACAAACAAAGAAAAAAAAAAAAAAAAAAAACCCCACCACCAAACCCGAAGTGTTGCAGTTGGGTGCAGCCCAGGAGAGGCTTTGCATAACCCCAGACACCACAGGAAGGCTCCTCAACTCTGGAAATTACTTGCCCTGATGTGGAGTTTTGTTGAGTACCCATTTCCTTTCCTCCAAGAGAGGATTTTGGTTCCTCTCACCATTCCCTTCAGTCCTTCTGCAGCCAGGCGAGCATTTTGGGACACCAAAGCAGCTCTGCTCCATGGCAGAGCGGACAAAATTTGCCAAGTGATTTGTGATCAGGGCCCAGTGAGTGTTTCTGGGCCAACCCGGTGGTGCAGCTGGGGCTGGCATCCTTCATGTGCGGCAAATGATTAATCTGTCACAAATGATACTTGCTTTTTCTTTTCCTGATGAAACGAGTGCATGAATTGAGAAGACAAAGTCAGCACCAGCATCATCTGAAGTAGTGACTCTGTTAATGATGGCAAGGCTGATAGGAGGGGTCATCTTGTATTCTTCAGATCACTGAGGTATCCGTAGACCCAAGCCTTCTGTCTGGGCAAGCTGGAAGCTGTTCTCCTGCAGATAGTTCGATTCTTTTATGAATATTTGATTTTTGAAAGGTGCTTAGGTAGCCGAATGTTTCATCCGGTGTCTGGCGTCATGAGTTCATCCCATGGGAGCGAATGAATGCTGATAAGAATAAAGCGGCGACTCTCATTTTCCACTGATGCACTGATGGATTATTTTATTATCTTTTTTTTTTTTTTTCTTTTTTTTTTGGTCGTAGAACCAGGGGGGTTTGTATCTTCCTAACACTGCGTGGTGTTTGGTGTTGCAGTGATGCCTATGCGGTTGGCTGGAATGGCCGGATGGGGATGCGGCACAGCAGGCTTGCCAGCCCAGGCACCTTCCTAGACAAAGATGGGATATTTGTCAACGCGACCAACAGCAAGCTGCTGGAGAGGGCCCATGGCATCCTCATGTCAGTACAAAAGGAGGGGATTTTGGCTTTATTCCTGGAGCTTAATGAGCAGCATGGGTAGTTAAAGGAATGTAAATAGCCAGAATATAAAAATATCAGTGTTTCCAGTAGACTTGGAGACATTTCACAGTTGGGTCAAAGCGAACCTGGTGTTTTATGCACCTGATTTATTTAACTCTTATCATTCATTTGTAATGACAGACGCAGGGAAGAGAGAGAAAGAATGAATCTGCTGGTCAAACCAGTCTCAAGATATGACAGTGATGTAATGCAGTCACATTTTTTAACATAATATCAAAGTTTCCATTACAAATTAGGTGGGGAGACAGTGTTGATGATTCACACTACAGCCTCATCAGAAGTTTCAGAGAACATCGCCAGGGTGGCTGGAGTTCACACGGGGTATGAGAAAGCAGGAGGGTGGTCAGTCGTTTTGCGATGCCGCTCCCTTACTTTACCCAAATTACCGGCATCCCCATCATTTCCAGTGTAAGGATTCCCTTTAATTGGATACCTTCCTCTCAAACCTGTGCCACTACATTTGTAAAACTAGTTTGTAGCGTGCAGAAGCTGCCCAGTTTCAGTGCAGGTTATAGGAAGCAGCTGCTAAAGGGGACTTGGAAGGGCTTGTTTCATAAACTCCTCCATCCTGCCGTTGCACGTGTAGATTAACCTGAGCCATTTATTATCTCCCCAGGCGAAATAAGAACTTCAAAGCCAAACCCAATCTCCCAAAGGTGAGCGTGAAGCAGCATTTTTACCTGCTGGTCCATGGGTTAAGGCTGTAGGTACAGTGATGAGATGCTGATGGGTATGAGGAAGATCATTTGTGTCTACATCAAGACCTTTGTCAGCTCAGTTGTGTTCAGAGCTGTTTAATTTACAAAAAATGAAAGGATTTCAGCCCTGATTTGTGCTGGAAGAGTATTGTATGAGCACTTGCTCATACTTTCTTGGACCTGCTATGTCTCCTTTTTAATTCCTCCTGGGAAGGAGTACATAGGTGCTGGCAAAATCTGATAATCAAATCTCTAAACTAAAATGAGCGCGTAGGTTATGCAGGAGGGCTGGTACCTGATAGACAGCAGGCTTGTCTGATTCAGTTTCCTTCCATCTTGGCTGCATTTACTGTATTTTACAAGATGCCAAGAGATCTGTTGTATCTAGAATAATGCTTGTTGTGGTCCTTGCTGGTGCTGTGTCTGTCAGTGGTCAGAATGGAGGATCAGGAGGAGCAGACTTTGGGTTTATGCATGCACATTGCACCCAGATTGGCACAGATACAGTTAATCAATGTACTGCTCATTAACAGTGAATTGTTTGTCTGCAGCCTTTAGTGGGTGGGAGAGCCAAAATTTCCTGTGGTCAAAGATGCCCTTGGCAAGTCCTCAGAGGAGCTTGGGAGGAACATGATGTGGGGAATCTGGCTCTGGCTAAATAGAGCAGAGCTACATTTCAAGCCATCCCTCATTGTTTCCCAGTAAGATTAAGTAGGGTGGTCACCTGAGGAAGCCCTGCAGAGGATATAAAGAGGGATAGAGCAGACAGCATGGTGATAAGATCCAGTTATTCTTGTATTTATCAAGAACAAATGGAGTCTCTCTTTTTCCACAGCACATGCTGGATGTGAAGTCCCTCAAGCACCTAACCAACCTGACGCTGCACGACCGCATTACCAAATCTCTCCTTCATCTCCATAAGAAGAAAAAACCGCCCAGCATCAGTGCCCAGTTCCAGGTAATCCTTTGCCTTTGATACAGAGAGATGAATTAAAAGCAAATACCTGTTCTGGGTCCCCAGGGTGCCTAGGAGGATGCTTGTAGGCCCAGTCCTGTCCCATCCTCGCCACCTTTTAGAACATGAATTCGGTTGAGGATGTGGTTTTGTTAGGCTGGGAGACATCTTGCAGGTATCTAGTGTAAATGGAGAGAAACAAGAGCAGTGGTGGGGGATGATGCGGTCAAGCAAGTGTGCATCCCTGTCCTCTGGTACCTCACTTTCCAAACTATTGCATCGTGGCACTTTCTTTGCCACATCCAGCAACCACAGAAACCCAAAATGACATTTTCCCAGTCTTTTTACTTGTATTCAGTGTCTGAAATTGAATCTGTTTTTAAGCCAGCCAGAATGTGAATTTTAATAGGTAGGGGTGGAAAGGTCAAAATATTGCTGCATTCTCTCCGGGCAGGCAGAATAATTCAAAGGAGGGATCGATAACAGCATTTTTTGTGTTGTGGGTGCTGTGCACCAGCCAGCCAGCCCTAGGAATAGCTGCAGTGAAAATAATCCTCCAATATGTGCATCAGGGCCTGGAAACTGCTAGAAGACACATGCACAGGCAGGTGGTAATATTAGAAAGCAGCTTTTCAGTTAAACATTGGTTTCTAAGCAAGTCTGGCTTGGTTTTGACTTGAAATTTTGGGTTGGTTTTTCTGGTTTTGAGATGTGGGTCATTTTTAGAAAGTCTCTGTGTAGAACTGGGTAAGATTAAGTAATTAAATGCATACAGACACACACACATATAGAAGCCTACTTAACTATAATGTGCAGAATATACATCTGTGTGTGAGTGTGTGTGTACATATATATATGTAAAGCTTAGTATAGTCTAATGGTACGCTGGTTAAAATACACTTCTGCAGAGTTTGATTCACACAGTACCACAAGAGGATGAGGCAGGGATGTCTTGGAGTGAAATGCCTTCCTGAAACCTGTTTGTCCTTCAGACAAAACCCTGAAAAGCTTCAGGGGGTGTGATTGAAATTTTTTTTATATATTTTTTCAGTGCATACAAATAAAAGAACACTCAGTGCTGTGAAGATTTCCCCCCTGCCCCTGTGCAGCAGAGCAGATCGTTCAAATACCCTTCTTAGACTTTCTGATGTTCCCCAGCAATGACTTGACAACGTAGGAGCTGTGCCTACTACACAACCTTTTTTTCTTTAAAAGAATAAAAACATATTTAAGTTGAAGGCAGCTTTGGTGTGACTGCCTGTGTCTCCTCTTAGACAGATGCTGAGCATTCCAGCCCTGATTTCATTTAACACTTGTAAGAGAGAAGCATTTTCTCGAGAGCGCAGCCTGGTGCAAACCAGTGAGATCACTTTTTTATCAAGGGCAGGCTAATACAATTGCTGTGCATGGAACTGGGTCACAGGCAGAAAATACAAATGTTTCCTATCCTGGGGTTTTGGTGGGTTGGTTGGGTTTTTTTGCTGATAAATGCTGCCTTGTGGCTAATGCCTGAACACCGGGCTTGCCATCTCCTATTGAACACCATCTCCTATTGATTTTAACTATACCTATACTTACGGTAATCTATAGGTGAAATAGCTGTATTGGAGGATGCTGTAGGAGCAGTGATGGCTTTCACAGTTGAAAACTAGACTGCTGGTACCTAAACTGCAGCACGGCAATTTATAGCCTATGCTTTTATCCTGCATGCAGGCTGTTGCCCTGTCTAGCACGGGGTGATGCTGAAACGATTCGTCACACCCTGAAAGACCAAATACAGGTGGTGAAGGAGCATGTGGGTGGAAAGTTTTGCAGGCAGAGAAACAAAGGAGCAGGGTACAGGGTTAATCCAGGGACCTTGCGTGTCCTTTACAGATTCCCGATGACCAGAGCTTGCGCCAGATGGCAGAGGGTGCCTGAACCATCTGCCGTGTGCAGGATGTCGCTGGCTGCTGATGAAATGGAAATACCCCCTCCTACGGGGCTGGTGATCACAGTATGGTCCAATTTCCACAATTGCCAGTGCCAGGAGTGCTTTGCTTGCCGGGCTTGCGGCAGGACTTTGGCAAAGGGGTTGCATCCCATGTGTACCCCGCTTCCCTCCCACTGGCCCAGTGTGGGTCACAGTGGGATGGTGCAGCATCATTGCTGATTGATATCTCCTCATAGGCTTTTTTTTTCTTTTTTTTTTTTTGTAAAAAAAGTGATTTCAGTCTACTTTTAATAAAACCAGGAGCGTGCCAGTGGAGGCCTTCTGCGTTGCGGTGTTCCCACTGCTCCCTGGGATGGGAACGACAGGCACATTTGCATGCCGTTAATAGACACACAACGCAGCTGCACCACACATGCATGGGATCCATCCCTTACTCTTCCCAGATCCTGGATGTACATAAATTTTTCTAAACATGAAAGGCTTCCCATCAAAATGTCTTTTAAATGATCAGGAGTAGAAAAGGCTTCCTGCAAGCAGATCTGTAGGCGAAATGCTTCTTTCTAATATCACGCCATTTTATTAACATATATATTCAAAAATTTATAACTCTGCTTATAGTAAATATGCAACAGAGTATCTTTTACACAGCTGAGTTTTAAACACTATTAAAAGCAGGAGTAATCAGCTCTGGAGTACGTTACTAATACTATGTCAGTAATGTGCTCAGCAATTGGAGATACTAAAAGTATTTATAGGGCACAGTGAAAAAAATGCAGTCAAGGAGCCTGGCCAGCCGCAGACTGACTCAGCATGCTCTCATTTTCAGTATGTTTTTATTCAAAGACCTTGTGCTTCGTCACAGAGGAGTCAAAAGATTTGCGAGGTGGAGGAATAACTCAGATTGATGTCCTGCTGGACATCAGTTGGGTTTAGCAATGATGCCAATATAAATTCATTTTTATGGGCTAGACTCCTAATGGTGATGCAGAAATAAGGGGAAATATAAAATGGGAACCTGGAAAACCCTCAGTTCTCAGTGATCACAATTGTGCATTTCAGCAGAGGAATACGGCCAGGAATATGCCTGCATTAAAGTTACTCTCCTCTAAAAACAACCTATGAAGTGTTAGGGTTCACAGGCTTCAAAAATTATTGCGAATTCCAGATTGCAGATCATGGTGAATTCCAGATCTTCCCCTTGCAACGCTGTCATTAAGAAAATTCATTTTTAAAGCAGCAATAAATGCTGCGTGGACTCACTTTTGATAAGGGAAAATTTTATTTATATTTAAAAACCATCAGTGGTTATTTGGTGCAAGGTGTGACTCCTTGTCTTGGGGCTCCCACTCAGGTCTAGAAGAGGTTTGTTGCAGAGCAGGGTGTGACTTTGGGCTTCAGTGGCTGGTGTGAAAAGGTCGAACCAGGGATCTTGAAATACAACCCAGCATTATATTTCTCTCAAGCTAATTTGGTGGATGCAGAGACGAAGCCAGCCAAGTTGCTTGAGCGGAAATACTCATTTTGGGGAAAGATTTCCCGTATGCCTGGTTTACTCATCATTTATTCCGATTTTTATTTATTCTGATTTAAGCCCTTGGATTTTCATTATTCATTGTAGTCTATTCTCCGTTTCCCAACTGAAGATGTCTTCTCTGTTGCAGGCATCACTCAACAAGCTGATGGAGACCCTTGGCCAAGCAGAACCTTATTTTGTAAAGTGCATTCGATCCAATGCCGAAAAGGTAAATGCCGTCCTGTGGAAGTGGTCCAGATAAAAATAATCTTTGAAATATTTTGTAAATTTTTACAGGGGGGTAGAAAGAAAAGAAAGCCTCAAATCAAGTTGGATTTAGAAGATATTTGTATATGAGCAATGGGAAGCGTAGATATTATCCCTTGGGGGTTGCTCCTGATAAACTGCACTGGCTCTTCTTGTAATTGAAGAAACATGTAGATGAAAAATGTATGAGTTGAATTTGTGTGAAAAATATATTGGTTTTAATAAATGAATTTGACTCCTTTGAAGCTCCTGCCATCTGTAATAGAGATTTACAGAGCCGTGAATTCACTTGTGCTGTTACTAAGCCCTAAAGTTTCTTTAAAGTAAAAGTTTCTACAGGTAAAAGCAGATGCTTTTAGAATAAGCTACATTATTCAAACTTACTCAGTGATGCATTGTATTTCTTGAATTTGATTTTAAGCATTTGTCTCATGGGCTAAGGACCCTCAGTTTAGAAAACACATCAGTTGTGATGCTTTCTTGTGGGTTAATCCTTCAGAGTTTTACCCAGACATTTAAAGATGAAGCTTTATGCCTAGGAGATTGTTTAGTTGTTCGCAGTCTTACCTATTAGCTGTGGCCTTGGGAGGTCTTATTCAGTTTGGGAGCTCCAGAAAAACTTCTTTATATCTTTTTATATCTAGTTAGCTGTTTGAAAGTCCATCTGATGGCTGCTTGGAAGCAAACAGGATTCAACCCTGGTGGGATTAGTACAGTTCCTGGGGACCCGTGTTCCCTCCCTCCCCTAGTATCATTGCCAACGTGTGTGTCGTGCAGATGTGTTACATCTGCTGAATCCGTTCACCCATCCATGCAGTTAAGAGCTTCAGTTAAAGGAAATATTTGCTCATTGTTGACCTGTTTTTTCCCTTTCAGCTGCCCCTGCGGTTCAATGACAGCCTGGTGCTCAGGCAGCTGCGGTACACAGGGATGCTGGAGACTGTTCGCATTCGCCAGTCCGGATACAGCTGCAAATACTCCTTCCAGGTTGAGTAAAATATTTTCCATCTTTCACCACCTTTGGCATTATTATCAGAGTTATCTGAATGTTGATAGCTCTATTTTTTTAACAAGGTAAAGAATTTGTAACTCACACAAGGCAGTGGATGTAATGAGCTGAAGTCTGGCATGACGCGGTCCTCTGCTGCGCTGCTCATTTCTAGCAGGCTGGTCTAGGTGAAGGCTGCAAACCCCTCTGCAGATCATGTCATGGGTTTTGGACAAAAGCAGTATTTTTTTTTTAACATGGGCTTCTTTTTTGCAAAAAAAAGGTATTGTTTGCCTGTGTTTTGGAATCACCTGGGAATGGCATTCACCCCACTGTGTTGGTGCTGACTGCATCCCATCAGGAGGGTGACTGGCATCCTCTAAACGGCTCAGGAGTTATCCAGCTTTTCCTGTTTTCTTCTTTTCTGTGTGTTTGCCAGGTTTCACACAAATGTCAGTCCTTTTATGCTATGTTGGTGCTGGTTTGTTCCCTGCTGGCAGCTGCTTTTGGCCAGATGTTGTGTCCTGTGCAACAGCTGTTTAGAAAAGGAAAACTGCTCTTTTTTTTTTTTTTTTTTTTTTTTTTTGTGAGCATGGATCCCAGCCTTACTTGGCAGCTCTCTCCTCTCATCCCTCCTCCGCTCTCTGAGTCCTCACAGCAGTAACCGATGGAGCACCTCAGAGATGCTTTGAAGATGCTGGTAACCCCCTTCCTTAGTATCCCTTTCTGAGGATTTGAAGCATTTTTTGCTCAAGATGACCCCATCGGTTCTGCAGAACCTCTCCTCCCACACTGAAAGATGTTTGAATGTTGCTTGTTCCCTGCTTTGATGTGTTTCCCATCAGACCACAAATGGTGGACAAAACTTGGTGTTCTTCAGTCCATAAAATGCTATCTGTCCTTCTGCTCACTCCATAGATCCCATTTCATGTGGAGCAAATCCATTCTTCAGGGAAGAAAGGAACACAGTAGGACCCATCTAAGCAAATCTTGATGTTGCTGTATTTTTTCTTTCTCAGGATTTTGTGAACCATTTCCATGTCCTTCTGCCACAAGGAATCAGCCCATCTAAGCACAATATCCATGATTTCTTCCGGAAAATAAAACTTGATCCAGATAATTACCAAGTTGGAAGGACAATGGTAAATATTTATCCTCACGTCAGGCTTTAAAATACAGATATAACATTCACTTGCATTTCTGTAATGATAAATTAACATCTTTATATGTGGTTTTAATTAATGAAATGATTTTTTTTTCAGTTTGCCAGAAGTTAATGGCTTAAACAAAGTTTTGAATATCGCTAACACAAAATAGTAAGGAACGTCATTGTTAAACCAGCCCCAGATCGAGTTGTAATGAGGCAGCCTTCAAAAAACTATGTCTGTGTGTAGACCCAGCTTGATACAGTAACTGTTACTTTGCCTCCCCTGAAGGGAAAGCAGAGGCTCTGTAATTCAGAGCTTGGACAGTTGCAGGGTGTAGATTAAACTGCAGAAACCTGTTAGCCACCTGGCTTTAGTAAAATCAGCTGCTGAACTTTCTTCTGGGCATCCAGGACACAGAAACCGTAAGAATTAAATCATTTGTCATGTGGGTCTTGGAAACTTTCCGTGCTAGTGATTTTGGGGTGGGTTTTTTGACCAGGTTTTCATGAAGGAGCGGGAGCGGCAGCTTCTGCAGGACCTGCTCCATCAGGAGGTACTGCGGCGTATCACACTGCTGCAGCGCTGGTTCCGCAGCATGCTCTGCAGGAGGCAGTTCCTGAGCTTAAGGCAAGCTGCAGTGATCATACAGGTAGGTGATGGTGCAAATTATAATCCACGAATCCTACAGATACAGCTGATGGGTAAAATCTGGTCCTCTCTCCGAAGAAGGAGCTTACAATCAGGATTTGAATCCTGGTGCCACAATAAGTTGGGCAGACAGCTGGAGAGGTTGCATGGAGGCGGGTGCTCTCCCATCCCCATGCAACACCCGTTAGAAGGAGCTACCTGCTGTCTTTGCAGAGATTTTGGCGTAGTTACCAGAGCCGAAAGCAAGGTGAACCATCCCCGGACCCTCTTGTCCTCAGCAAAGCCGCCCTTGTTCTCCAGACCCACTGGCGTGGCTTTGTGGAGAGGCGGAGGTTCCTGCAGATGCAGTTTGCAGCCCACCTCATCCAGAGCTGCTGGCGGGAGTACGTCAAGCGGCGGCATGACGCAGCCACCAGCATCCAGGCAGCCTGGCGAGGACACCGTGCAAAGCAGTCATACACAGCCAGCAGAAGCAAAGTTGTCTGCTTGCAAGCGGTGTGCAGAGGATATTTAGCACGACAAAGGTAACGCCTTGGCCTTGGTTAAAAAAGAAAACGTTATCTGATGATGTTTGTTGGGGAGGGAGGTGATTAATGCAAACTTGGGCACTGCTCAGACTACGGTGACTTACAGAGGATGGTGTCCCTTTGTAGGATCCCTGACCCTATCCTGACCTGCTCTGATCTTTGTTTGTCTGTGCTTTCTAACAAAGGAGTTTGTTTAGCTGTATGTCCTACTCTTAGAATAAGCAGCAACTATTTCAGGTTGGAGCACGTAGGCAGTGGAAAGCTGAGGCCATAAATACTTCTGAGGGCTTTTTTCCCCTTGGCAGCAGCAGCAGTTTAAGTACCTATTTTTAACTCAGATTGCCTCACCGATCTGGTTGCTGCGCTGTCTCGCAGGGACAGAAGGTATTGGAGAGAGCTGCTGCAAAGGGCAGAGGGTTTCCAGCCATGTGTTGGCTTGCTGGCCGTGGGGCAGGTCTTGGTTCATTCCCCAGAGGTGCTGCCTGCAAGGTGTGGAGCACCTTGACATAAGGTGGAAGATTTGGGAGCTGCAGAGAGTTCTTTGGCACAGGGCACGAGCCCCTACTAGCTGTACCAGAGGCAGCCCGGGCAGGATGCTGAAGATGGAGAAGACAAGGGGGTGCCGTGGGTTAAGCTTTTCTGGCTCTGTCAGCTTACAGATGAGCTAGACCAGGGATGGAGGCTGGAGCTGCTGCCATCAGCACGAGAGGACGTTTCAGGTGCGTGGGGGCAGTCCATGAATAGGAGAGATAAGAGGAGAAGGCTGAAAGCGAAACATGCACTCCCACTGTCTTGCACCAGATGTGCAAAGTGGGCTGCTTGAGATGCTGACGGTGGCGAGGTGGTGGTGGTGGTGATGAGGTGCCACCAGTGCAGTGAATTGAAGGGACATGAGTGGGCACAGGGCTACAATATGCTGGTTTTCTGCTTTCTTGCAGGTTTAGAGCTTTGAAAGAGCAACAATTAAAAGAGATGCAGCTGGAGAACAGCCTGTCAGTTAGAGAAGAGGATGTACTGGAAGCAGATGATGCTTTGGAAATTAAGGGCTCTGACCCATCTAAGTGGGAGGACGGCTCATTTGAAGAGCGAGTGAGAGCTATAGAGGAACATAAATCACTGATGGAGAATAATCGAGTAAATCACATGGACCCACTGGATACTTCTGCGAATTTATTGTACAAAAGACACGAGAGAGCCAGTAGCCAGAGTGGGATGGACACCGAAGAGGAGGTCGTTGTGAGAGAGAGACCCAAGTCGCTGGAGGATCTTAACCAGAAAAAAGTGGTTCGTGCAAAAAGAGAAAGCCGGAGGATGCGTGAACTGGAACAGGCAAAATTTAGCTTGGAGCTGCTCAAGGTCCGGTCCACTGGTGGGCTGTCGCCTTCAGAAGAGCGGCGGTGGTCCACTGAGCTTGTATCTGAGGCACTTCATTCCCCTCAGGGAACCCCAGAGAGCGAAAGTTCTCAAGGAAGCTTTGAGATGTTAAGCTGTGAAGATACCCCAAGTAATAAACTTGTTCACTTAGTTTTAGATGAGCAAGATGTGCAGTTGTTTTCCACTGACTCTTTGCCCAGCAGTCCCCAGGCTCACCTGCATGAGAAGCCATTCTGTGCAGCAGATGTGAACAGCAATTTACCTGGTTGCAGAAGGATGCCTTCAGACTTGGAGCTCCCTGATAACCTCACTGTCAAAGAGCACATGGTCTGTGACCCCCAGAACATCATATACAAGGTGCATCCAAGAGAAACCTCCATTTCCAGCAACCTACCTACTTTCTATGTTCCACCACAAGACAACGTGAAGGTGAAGCTGATGGAGAATAACCTGAGGAACAAAGCAGTGGAAAGAGAGGAGAGGACAGTTACATTCTCTGAGGTCAAGAAGGACTCTGAGGCAGACCAGGGCAGAGCCTTGGGAAGGGAGGAAGAAAAGCCCTCTACCAAGAGAGAGGAACGTGGGACAGTGACTGCGACACAGGCCCATTCTCCAGACTCTGTCATCAAGAGACTGGAAAAGCTCAACGTGGAAAAGGAGGAACGACAAAAGCAGCTTCAGCTGCAAAATGAGAGGGAGATGATGGAGCAGATCCGTCAACAGAAGGAAATTCTGGAGAGACAGCGCAAAGCCTTCGAGCAGCAAGGCAGGGTGGAGGCTTTGCAGAAGGCTGAGCAGAGCAGAATGAAGGACCCCTCCCTCAAACCAACCAAAAAAACAGACAGCCGGCCTCAGTCAGTCCTCATCCTGCACCCCCAGAGCAGAGGGGAGCATGGCCCCACCACAGGTGGGACTCCAGCCTCATCAGTGGATATTAAAGGTCTCACCGTTGGGACCAGGGGAAGCTCTCCAGCCCACAGTGTCCCCAAAGACAGACCTGTCAGCATGTTCATGGAGCGAAGAGAGGGGCAATCAGGATCAACACTGGAACCCCGGTGCCATTCCAGACCAGCTTTGGACCCCAGGGACTTCCCGGGCAGCCACTTCTCAAGGACAGAGCGCCTCCGGCAACCCCGAATGGCCAACCAGGCCACTGAGGAGATGAGGGCAAGCACTATGTTCTTCACACCAAAAGACAATCCCTTTGGCCTCCAGTGAGTAGAAAAAGATGGTGGGCTTTCTCCACAGGCTTTCTCCATAGGCTTTTTGTTCTGCTAGAACTAGAGCATTTTATACAAATGGTCCAGAATGTTGTTTCTGGAGACTGTACGAAACCCCTAGCTAAATGAAGATGGGTTTCGTGATCTTCTAGCAACCAGTGGGCAGAGATCAGAGGAAGAGGAAAAAGAACTGGAAATACAGTTTCTCAGTCTATGATAGACATTATGTAAGCCAGGGGAAATAATCATGGACATTAACAGGTGAAGTGAGTAAATAGAAAGAGGGTGGACACTGCTTTTGTTTACCCTAGATGAGCAGTGATAGGAGTTTATTCCTCAAGGTAAAAGATGAAGAAAAAATTCTTAGGATTTTGGAATGGTCAGAGTAGAAATGACTAGGTAAGGCAGAAAATTTCAGGATTTTTCTTGTTTACTGTATAGTTAACACAGCCAGCAAAGCCATTCAGACAATCTTACCATTGCAAGTTAAAAAAAAGCAACTAAGAGAGTTTGGAATGCAAACACACTTTTGACAGCATATCACTTGCATGTATAATCACATGTGTAATGGGCTTAGCAGTCATTCAGCTCCGTCACATTGCTTAAATGATGGGCTGCTCCAGCACAGGGTCTAGAGACCACAGCAAGATCTTGGGACAACATTTGATCCCACCCTACCGTGTTGCTTAAGCTG